>NC_072732.1:111880157-111979202 GCF_026930045.1 Uloborus diversus | reverse complement strand
TATCAAACTCAAAAAAAAAATAAAAAAATCTCCCAAATTTTATTATCTATGCGTGTGTGTGCGCGCGTTTTTTTTTTCTTGTTACTTACTACCTAGTACCCAAGGGGTTCGCCAACTTCTTTCGGAGTTTGTAAGGGGTTTGCAGGGGGGGGGGGGAGGTTGGGAACCGCTGATAGACTAAAGTAATTGAAAGAACTACGTACTTTTCCAAGTAAAATATTATTGCCAGTACATTGTTTCTTGAAGACTGGCGCATAAAAAACTTTTTATTCCACTTGTCCAATTCAACTGCCAAAAACGCAATCGTAAATAACTTTGAAGATTTATACGGAAAGAGGAGTGTAGAGCTCTCCCTTGGATTTTTTTTTTCAAAATTTAAGTCCAAAAAACGGAAGCAATATTCTATGATATTAGAAGGAGAGGTTCAGAGGCTATTCCACTTAAATTTTTCTTAAGTCATGTTTAAAAAACCTAATTTCTGCAATATTAAAGGAAAGCGGTTTTGAGGCCCTTGCCCGAATATCTAGAAAAAATAAAAATAACAAGTAAAACGAAAAGAAGTAGGATGGAGGGGGGAGAGGGATAGCAGACCAATTAGCAGTAAGTATTGAAAATTTTGGCACGGATCTGGCCGTAGGTCGTACCCCCCCCCCCCCCCTTTTATGAAGGGCAGCGAATTTTAACTTCTGATGTGAATGAAAAAGGGAAAACCGTTACTAAACATTTTTAAAAAAATGACAAAATAAAAATAATTGCATCAATTTGTCCTCCGAGTTGAAAAGGTAAATTGAAATATTAGTTTCGGAATGTTAGAAAACGTTTTTGTAATGAATCTGAAACTGTCGAAAGGTGAATTCAAACATTTTTCTTTTATAGAAAAGAAAGTCTCCTCGAAAACAACACTGTTGTAAAAATTTCCCCACCAAGGAGACCATTAACTTTTAATTGCAAAACAAAAGCCTTCATCCTAAACCCCAAAAATCCTCAGTCTTAAAAAGTTATGATACCTAGTTTGCCCACCAAGTGTTTGCCTAACTACCATCCTCATGTTTTCCTCTTTCATTATATCTGTTTCCACTAGAACGTCCCCCATTGCCAACAACTCAGAAGTAAGTATGGATAGATGCTTTAATTGTTTGCAACCCTGTTTGACGGGAAGCATTGCAAAGTGAGGTGGTTATTGCTTGGTGAGCAAATATTTTTACAAGGGATGCGGCAACTCCGACAACTGTACCAAAAAATCAATCTGACTCTGAATCCGCAGCCTTGGCAGAAATGGACTTGAAGGGAAAATAACCGCTCCTACTCTTGGAATTTTGAAGACTTCGACTCCCTAACAGCAAAAATCAGTCCAGCTCCAAATCTGAAATCACAGCCCTGGTTTTTATTGTGAAATAATAATCGTTGAGATTATTTGCTTTTATTTTCATTCTTAATTTTTAATTTATTTATTTTTGGCAACGAGAAATAAAAAAAAAGAAAATTCGGAGTGTTTTATTTTCTAAAAGAAAGAAAGAGCTGTGCAGAAAATTTAGTTCTTTCGCAAAGATTATTTATTTAAGAGGGCATTTTATTTTGTATTTTCCGAAGTATGAAAGAAGGCTTAATGCATCTTAAAAATGTCCCAAAAAACAAAAGAAAGTCAAAAATAAATGAAATAGTTAGATAAATATTGAAAAATTAAAAATTGGAAAGTAGGGTATTGAGATGGGAAAAAATGTCTGTCGGTCTGTCTGTATGTCTATCCCCCCCCCTAATAACTTTTGAATGAGTAGTCCGATTCGAACAATTTCGATTCTATTTTTTTTTTTTTGTCAATGAAAATTATTTTTTTAAGTTGACATTTTATTGTTTTTATTAATTTTGGTAAGTGCGTTAATTCATTAAAAAAATTATTTTTGGCAACAGGGGAAAAAGAAAAAATTTTTTTTTTGTTGATATGATGTATTTATTTTAATGAGCCTATTAATTTCAATTATTATTTTTTTCGTTTTGAAAGCTGTTAAAGAATTTTTTTTTAATGGAAAAAAGTGTATCAGCTGCTTTGTTTAAAAGGTGCTGCTATTTTATTTGTTCGTTCTTTTTTAGATGAGTGAGAAATATTTTATTCCTAGAAATCAGCTTAAGATATTAACAAAATATGTTTGGAACAATTTGCGATTTTAGCTATTTTTGAGAATATTGATCAGGTACTAGAAAATAGTATGGATATAGGAGAAAGTAGGCTCGTTTAGTTCTAGACGGAACTTCTTGTTTATTACCTGGAAAAGGGAGCAAATACAACCAGAATGGTTCTATTCCCCCCCCCCCCCCCAAAAAAAAAGAGGGCAACAAACTAGTTTTTTTATAAAATACATTTGTTTTAATGTGCTTATGATGATTAACATCTTTGTTTTTTTGGAAAAAGATTAAATAATTTTTTGTTGAAAACAATATATCAGCTGCATTGTTTAAAAGGTGCTTCTACTTTATTTGTTCGTTTATTTATTTTTAACTTTTCTATTTCCTCAAACGAGTGAGGCATGTTTTGCTTTTAGAAAGCAGTTTAAAATGTTAAAAAGGTATGTCTGACAGAATTTGCAGTCTTAGCTAATGAAGAAAATATTAATCAGATACTAGAAAGTCGATGTAGGAAAATGACAAAGTAGGCTCTTTTAGTTCTGGATGGAACTTCTTGCTTTGGAAAAGTTGCTATTAGAATCTTATTTTTTTTAAAGGAAGATAATTCTAAGTTCCAAATAAAGATGACAGTAAAAGTAATTGTTTTGATTGAAATAGTTCAAAATTTTAACAAATGTATAAGTACTGAAATCATTTATACTTAAAGTTTGAAAAAACAAACAAACGAACAATTTGAGATCTGTAGTACTGCTAACAGGCGGAGTTATAGGGCTAGTTTCATTTGGCCCGCATGGGACTCGTGGGCTCGATTATGATATTGGGGGAGGGGGGGGGGGGAGGGCTAGGTCAAACCTTTTGAACACAAACATGCAGTGAGAAACCAGGAAAGCAGACTTAAAGGGTGCTGTGGGGCTCAAACACTAACTAAAATTATAGGTTGATGTGCATATTACACCTAAGTAAACAGAAGAAAGGAAAAAAATAAAGTAGAAGATTTCAACCTTCTTCCTTTTTCGAAAATAATAAGTGACATAGGTAGTGGCTTCCCTGAGGCAAGTAAAGTTTTTCTGAAAATCAATTGCAAACATGTCTCAACAGCTAACAACCAAAGAAACAGCTTCCAAATTGGAAATACATGCAGTGATTCAGTTTTGGAGGGCAAAAAAGTGCAACTGCACTGATATTTATGGGCAGAATGCAATGTCAGGTCAAGCTATTGCAAAACGGTGCAACATGTTTGAGAAAGGACATGAAGATATTGACGACGCTGAGTGCGAGGAAAGATCAAATTTAGGTGCAAAGTGTGGGATCCCCCTTCTTAGCCACTTAGATCTATTATTAGGCTTGCCAAATGTCTGAAATGTTCCACCGGGACATTGGAATGCCAAATGTTCAAAAGGGTACAGACCCCTGACTGGTTTTTAGGATGTTTTATGGTGTAGTTCATTCTCAATGCTATGAATAAATGGTTACTAATAATGAACCTAAAACGGGGTTAATAAGAAATGACACAAGTAAATAATTTTTAAACAATTTTTTTTTTGGCCCTAGCAAAATGTCAGCATGAATAATCAAACTGTCTATAACGATATTTTTTAAGGTCCCGACAGTATCATTGTAGACAGGTTTTAGTGTACTTTTCATTGGCTTTGACATTTTCTAGAGTCCTTTTTGGTTTTACTTTTGTAGTAAAAATCCTCACAAGCTAATCTGATATTAATTTTACAAGTCAATGTTACAAATGAAAAAGTAATTATCCTAAATAACCCCTCCCAGTCAGTTATTTTTAGACTTTTTTGTTCATCTGTAATCAAATTTATCTTTTGCCAGGACGTGAAGTAAACCGGCCCGGACGCCAGATTTTTGTCAGAAAAATGCGACTGGCCCCATTAAACCGGGATCTCTGGCAAGTTTATTATTCACTAGCTGCGTTACCCGGCTTTTCCCGGTCCACCTTGAAAATAAAAATTGTGTCAAGTGACGCATATTCAACAATCAGGCGTAAAAAATAAATTTAAAAAACATCATGATTTCCCTTCCAAACAATGACAACAGATATTAAAATACTTTTAAGAAATTAAATCCAGAAAGATGGATTTAAAATATGTAACCATGGAAACACAAAATAAAATAAGTTTAAGAACTAAAATGCGAAAGAGAATAGTTCACAATTTGAAGAGAATCGAAATTTCTTAAACTTGATTAAAACAGGCTTGTAACTTTTTTTCTAACTGAGACAGTGGGTTAAACTTACGACCTTAGGTCGAGTGAGATCTGGAGTAAAAAAGCAGCTCTTTCCAATGGTGTCAAAAAGAAAACTGTGGGACAATTCCTTCACGTTTTATTGATGGATTTAATGAAGAAAACAGTGCCTAAACTTCAGCTAAGCCTAAAAAATTTCGAGCTAAAAACGCAAAAAACTGCCGCCGTAATAAAGTTAGAGCATTGAAACAAATTGTGTAGAACGCGGAAAATTCTACCCTTTCCAGCGATATGTAATATTAATATGTGCAAGTAATTTTTAACCCCCATATTTGAGAATTTATGCGAAAATTGGACGTACATTTGAAAAAAAAACTAGGCATCGACTTTTATTCGAACTGGTCTGCAAACCTTTTCAGGACTTAAAGGAACAAACTGTGAAAATTTCAGCGCAATCGGCCGGGTAGTTCTCGAGTTTTGCGAGTTCAAACACACAGACGCTTTTTGAGGACTTCATTTTATACTATGTAGAGATGGGTAAAGAAGAAGCTTGATTTTCCATCGCGTCAAATCAATGTGTTTTGAGTTTTTTTTCAGTAAAAACACAAAACAAATGAAAGTAGCAATTGTTTCTCATAATTCTTACTAACCCAGGCAATTGCCGGGTATTTTTGATAGTATTTCTATATTTTTGAGAGCATGCATGAAGTAATTTTTATTAAACATTTATGCATAATATATCATTACTACGTTTTACCCTTTTAAAAATCTTTTTATTACAAAGTTGTATCTGGATGTAAACTTTTAATGAAATTAAAAAATAAAGTATAATAAAAACAAGCAATATAAATTCAAATATCTTTATTTTTAAATGGCCACAACAGGATAATTTTCATTGAATTTACAGTTTCAATAATGCACAGTGATGTTGACGTTTAAAAAAAACAAAACATCTGTATAACAAAAGAAAATGAGGGATAGTGGATGCAATTGATTGTGAAT
Source organism: Uloborus diversus (assembly GCF_026930045.1). Lineage (NCBI taxonomy): Eukaryota > Metazoa > Arthropoda > Arachnida > Araneae > Uloboridae > Uloborus > Uloborus diversus. The sequence continues at coordinate 111,973,877 of NC_072732.1, read as the reverse complement.
GAGATTTTTATACAACAGTGACACATCATACACATTCAAAGGATTTTTTTTCCTTCACTTAATAAAACAATGAAACAAAGAATCAAGCATGAACTTTGAAAGCCCTGAAAACACTTGTACAAGCAGTTATGCATTATTCAAATGATACAATACTGCGCACAGTATTTAAACATTTAATGAATTCCTGAGAGAACAAAATTCATTAAAGTATATTTACCTATTCTTAAATTACCAATAAAAATCTTAAAATGAAAAGCTGAGGAAAAAGAATAGCTATACACAAACTTTGTACCATACAAAAATTAGCTTTAAATAAATTGGACGTATAAATTAAAAGCTAGTTAAAATGTGCGTAAAATGAAATCCCCCACCACCTTGTTCTTTACTGCTTTAATAATACCAGACGTAAAGACTTTCATTTAATCAAGGTAAAGCTAAATTAAATGCGGATTGTAATGTCTAAGCGAAATCCAGTGTTTCAGAAGTTGGCGCAGATGAAATTTTGCTATATCTACACAGATGTTTTTTAAACAAATACGGTGTCCAAAATATACAGATGGCTAAGGATTTGATGAAACTCATTTCTCTGAAAGTTCTTCAATTTTTTCTCTCAATTGCCTTTCAAACACTTTTTTGGAATCACAAAATCCTTGGCGAGTTTTCCCAAATGAATTTGGACCAGCAGATGTTGGAGTATCTCTGGAAATTTCAAAAAAAAAAAAAAAAAAAGAGGTTTCACATAAATTCAGTTGGTTTTGATTAAGCAGTTTAACAAAGTTTATACAATTATGTAGTACATAGTTTTTGATTATCATAAACAGAGAAAGAATTTAAATAGTAAAGTAATATCACACAGATGTAAGCCTATTAAATTTTTCTTTTGTACGTACACACAGGATTAGAAACTTAACACTAGAATTATGGAAGGGGTCATTTTGACTCCAAGCAAACTTTTTTTGCTAACTGCTCTTCTATATTTTTACTAAATTCTTAATTCTTTCTTGACTTTTCAAAAATCATTGTGCTGTGTGGTACTATATAGATTTAAAGAAAAAAAAGTTTTTTTGGAGCCCCAATCAAAAAGTTATACTTAGAATTATGGGAGGTGTCATTTTGACCCCTTTGAGGAAAAGGAAATGCTAATGCATTTCATCGGAGTATATTTTTGTTCTGTAAGCTATATTTGTTTTTGCCAACTAAGCAGGGAACAAAAAAATAATAAAAGGGTGTCTGCATAACATCACACCTGCCTGTCACATGATCAGTAATACTGGAAATATACTTTCTAAAGGAAAGAGAACAGTGAAAAGATATTAGGCATAGATGAAAAATTGTTTGTAGGTTCTGCTAGATGATGTTTTTTTATTCATTTTCGATAAAATAGTTTGTTTTATTTACGTGACTTACGTGTTAATATTGGCAATGGCAAGTAAAGTACTGTCTCTCTCTTCTTGAACACATTTTAATCTCATTCCCAAGCACTTTAGAGAAAGCACATAAGCAAACAGATGATAATCGGACACTCCGTTTAAATTTGTGTGTAAAATTTATTTTCTTCAACACCAGCAAGATTCCAGTCTTTCGTTAGATAAATCAAAATGTTACAAGCAGCAGCAATTAAACAATTCTCTTTCTGAACTAAATGAAGGGCAATAGCAATGGATTTTACTTTTTACAATGATGGATTTTCATTTTATAGTTTACTTAAACAAATATGATTAAGTAACTACTAGAACTATTAAAGACATTTTTTTAGTTTTTGTCAGTTTCTGCTGGTTTCTTCCGGTTATAAATAGTTTCTGCCACTGGTCATGTGAAAACCAGTTTCTGTCGGCAAAAAGCCAGCCCTGGGTCTTCATGGATATTATTTAAGATTTGGCTATGCATTTTGTGACGTAGATTTGATATTTAGTTGTTTTGGTGGATGAAAGGAATTCATGTGCTTGGGCACAGCTAATTTTACATTAATTATTTTGTGGACTTTTTTTCTTTTTTCATTTTAATGAAACTTAGAGTCTTGTTTAAATTTCATTAAAAAGCCAAAATACTATGTGACATCACCAATCAATGAAACATCATCGCATAGATTTAAAATGAGACAAGTGACATAAAACGGAAACATACCTGATTTTGTACTTACCATACATTTTTTATATATGTAAGAAAATGTCTTAAAAGATATTCATTCATGAAATATTGCTTTCAATGTTCATACATGAGTAAACGCATCCATTCTTTTAAATTAAGAAACATATTTTTTAACAGAGGTAAATGGAAGTTGAGGTCCACATCAGATTTTTTCTATTTAAAAGTGAAATTCATACTACAATTTATACACTGTGCTGTAGTCGGAAAAAAATATTTGAGGGAACTCGCCTTTTTATAAGATAGTTGTTTTCGCTGGGACCGTTTATTAGACAAAAATAAATAAATAAATAAATTACTTAGTCAGCTTGAATTTTAAAACTTTGACATTACTATTATTATTTTTTTGTAAATTGCAGCTGAAACCAACTTATATTAAATTTGTGTTATTTTTAGAATAGCAAATTATTTGATAGAAATTTTTAAAAATAATAACTGGTCCTCTAGACCAGTAAGCATGAAGATATGTTGGTCCGCAAAAGATTCGCTGGTCCACTTAATAGGAAGTGTGGCTTATGGTGAAATACGTTTCTACATAAAATTACAGCCATTAAACTTTGACCTTGCCTATTTTCACATAATCTTCAGGGCCGTATACAAGAAGGGGGTGGGGAGTTCTTAGGGTTACCCCTCTCAAAAGTTAGGTTTGACATTTAAAAGTTTGTTTATATTTAAAATTACCAAAAAATATTGTTCCAAAACTCAAATATCTTTCATATGTATATTAATTGCATAAAACGCTTTCATAATAGATAACCCAGCGACTTGAACATTAGCACAAATAGTGCAAAGCTCCGCATTGGGGTGTCTCTTATTTTTGAAGTATGAAAATATCATCCTCTCACCCCCTACTTTGGTTCCTTTTTAAGAAAAAAAAAACTCAGACAAAATTTAGAGGTAGCTCAATGAAAGCGAAGTTAGGAAGGCATGTGATGCATACATGCAATATAAGGAAACATTTTAAATAACTTTTCTATCCATTTATTATTACTTTTGTTTTATATTTTAAGGGACCACCTTAAGCATTCGCCAATGCGCCAAATGCGATAAAATCGAAAATTTGGCGGAAAAAAAATCGAATTTGGCGAATTTATTGGAGAACAGAAATTTCTCCAAAATTTAAATACAAAAAAAAAAAAATCCCTTCAGACTTCAATCTAGATAAAAATTAGGTCCGTTTATAAAATTCGGACCCTTCACAAAATTCCGACCCCTAAAAACGGACCTTTCACAAAACTCCCAGATAGCAGTCACTGAAAGTTGTTTTATCCTCTGACCATCTAGCCACTCTGAGCAAAATGAGGTGCACGCGTGCACGTTGGAATCGGAGGAAGGATGACGTAAGCTGGAGATGGAAAACTACTTAAGGAAGCCAAGAGTGCGAAACAAACTGGTAGCTAATATAGAATTTTCCATCTCTAGCTCAGTCACTTTCCTATGCCGGGCTGATGAGTGCTAATAAGCACGAAACTGCAGTCCTCGGCTGGAAATGACTGAGCTGACGGTGTATTTCACGTATTTCTGCTTTAGCCCTGGCTAATGGGCGGTAATTTACTGAATATACCTTGCCTCGCGTTCAATCTTCGAGTTGAACCGAACCATGGCTTTGGTCACTCGTCTGGTGTGCTAATTCTATATTAGCTACCAGTTTGTTTCGCACTCTTGGCTTCCTTAAGATGTTTTCCATCTCCAGCTCAGTCACTTTCCTATGCCGGGCTGATGAGTGCTAATAAGCACGAAACTGCAGTCCTCGGCTGGAAATGACTGAGCTGGCGGTGTATTTCACGTATTTCTGCTTTAGCCCTGGCTAATGGGCGGTAATTTACTGAATAATTCAAACTAGTTCATTGATTTTGAGTTTATTGTGTCACATGTAATCCTACTTTCTGTTACCTTTTCAAAATTTGGAGGTGCTTGAGCTACCCCTAAATATTTAAACATATTGCTCAAACTTGACATGTATTGTTTTTGAAGTAAATGTAACCAAATAAAAAGGTAAGACCTGTAAAAATATGAAATTTTTTTTTTATGGCTCTTAAGAGACACCCTACTCCGCATGAAAGTTTTTAAACCCTCCCCGAAATTATTTTCTGGTTACGACCCCGGATTTTCATAATGTAGCTAATTGACTTTAAAATGTAGCTAATTGGATTTAATTAAAGATTTATTTCAGAAAAAATTGCTTAAATTTAATTGAAGAAAATTACTGCAAATGTAAAAAAATAAATAAAAATTCAAATAATATGAAATTTCTTATTGACGCCGACGGAAGACTAGCCCCATGGACTCTTTTTTATAGCTGTCTGAAGCAATTTTCTCTAGTCCCAGACCTGGACCAGCGGAACACCAATGAGTTTGAACACTGAAATCAAATATTTCAGGTAACATTCTTCCCTTTAAATATACCACTTTTTTATATCATCATAATCAACCTCATTGGGATTAATATTCTATAATGATTTCGAAACAAAGAAAATTATACCTTCCAATGTTTCTCATCCTCATTTTAGCTTCTGGAGGCATTTCTTCTTCCTGTTAAAAACAAAGGATCATTTCCTAACTATCAAAATAAACTAAATACAAAATTATTGAATAATTGATATTTATGAAAAAAAGGGGGAAAGAAAAAGCTGATTGGAATGTACAGGTCATTTCACAATTTGTTAAACATTCATTTTTAAATGCATATAAATTATTCAGTTTCACAAACGTAGCATTTGAAACATCTGATTATTATTTATTATGAATGTCTTAACATTTATAAGCAATATTCAGTAAATTACCGCCCATTAGCCAGGGCTAAACCAGAAATACGTGAAATACACCGCCAGCTCAGTCATTTCCAGCCGAGGACTGCAGTTTCGTGCTTATTAGCACTTATCAGCCCGGCATAGGAAAGTGACTGAGCTGGAGATGGAAAACCTCTTAAGGAAGCCAAGAGTGCGAAACAAACTGGTAGCTAATCTAGATTAAGCAGACCAGACGAGTGACCGAAGCAATGGTTCGGTTCAACTCGAAGATTGAACGCGAGGCAAGGTATATTCAGTAAATTACCGCCCATTAGCCAGGGCTAAAGCAGAAATACGTGAAATACACCGCCAGCTCAGTCATTTCCAGCCGAGTACTGCAGTTTCGTGCTTATTAGCACTCATCAGCCCGGCATAGGAAAGTGACTGAGCTGGAGATGGAAAACCTCTTAAGGAAGCCAAGAGTACGAAACAAACTGGTAGCTAATATAGATTAAGCAGACCAGACGAGTGACCGAAGCAATGGTTCAGTTCAACTTGAAGATTGAACGCGAGGCAAGGTATATTCAGTAAGTTACCGCCCATTAGCCGAAATACGTGAGCTGGCGGTGTATTTCACGTATTTCTGCTTTAGCCCTGGCTAATGGGCGGTAATTTATTGAATATACCTTGCCTCGCGTTTAATCTTCGAGGTGAACCGAACCATGGCTTTGGTCACTCGTCGGATCTGCTGAATCTATATTAGCTACCAGTTTGTTTCACACTCTTGGCTTCCTTAAGAGGTTTTCCATCTCCAGCTGAGTCACTTTCCTATACCGGGCTGATGAGTGCTAATAAGCATGAAACTGCAGTCCTCGGCTGGAAAAGACTGAGCTGGCAGTGTATTTCACGTATTTCTGCTTTAGCCCTGGCTGATGGGCGGTAATTTACTGAATATACTTTGCCTCGCTTTCAATCTTCGAGTTGAACTGAACCATTGCTTCGGTCACTCGTCTGGTCTGCTTAATCTATATTAGCTACCAGTTTGTTTCGTACTCTTGGCTTCCTTAAGAGGTTTTCCATCTCCAGCTCAGTCACTTTTCTATGCTGGGCTGATGAGTGCTAATAAGCAAGAAACTGCAGTCCTCGGCTGGAAATGACTGAGCTGGCAATGTATTTCACGTACTTATAAGCAAGTCTACATATTTGAAAATAGTTTTTTTGCTAGAATATTGTCCCTTTTTTACATCATGAAAAGACTTTTTGAGCTGAAGCAACTACTTCATAACTCTTCCCAAACTATTAATAAAAAAGATGAAGTATGATAAATTAAGCAGAGTTAAAAAAAGTGTGGAATGGAAAACAAATATTAAAGCATAAAATGATCTCTTTTCACAGGAAAAAAAAAACATTGTATACATTTAAAATTTTAACTGCTTCATACACTTAATTTTTGCCTGATATACATTTTTTCCTTGATAAAAGGGGGGGGGGGGAATTCACAATAATTTTCTTTTTACAAAAATAAAAAAACTCATGAAAACATTTTGCTTTTTCACAAAATGGGGACCGAAAACCTAAAACCTGGATCGATCCCTGCATATATGAGAACATATATGAAGTATTTACAAAATAAATAAATAAATAAACTTACATCACTTTCTTGATTAAATGCTGAAGCAACAGAGGCACTTGTTTTTTGTAGCACAGGCTTGCTTTCCTTGGTCTTCTGCAAAAGTAAAATGTTCGTAGTAAGGAAGCTATTCAAATACAATACAAATACAAATGCGACGACCAGCAACAGGCACTGGGCCCAGCTAGGCTGGTCCTAGTCAATTAATTAGTCCCCAATGAAGATCAATGGCCCTCTTAAAGCTATCCACTCCCTTGCTCATTACCACCTCTTCCGGTAAGCTATTCCAAGTGCCCACGACCCTGCTAAAGTAGTAGTTTTTCCTGATTTCCAAGTTAGCCTGAGATTTAAATAGCTTAAAACAATGACCCCTTGTCCTGCTTTCCCCGCAAAAATTTAATCCATTTACATCTTTCATTTTGATAAATTTAAATAACTGAATCATGTCCCCTCTGACTCTCCTTTGCTCCAGGCTATACATGTTAAGCCTATTAAGTCTGGTATCATAATCTAAATCTGAGAGTCCCCTTACTAATTTAGTTACCCTTCTTTGAACCCTTTCCAATACAAAAATATCTTTCTTCAGATAAGGCGACCAAAACTGAACAGCATACTCCAAATGAGGTCTTACTAAACTCCTATATAAAGGCAGAAGAACTTTCTTAGATTTGTTTGAAATAGATCTATTGATGAACCCAAGCATTTTGTTGGCTTTGTTACTAGCAATACTGCACTGTTGACTAAACTTGAAGTCCTGATTTATAAAGACACCCAGATCCATAACATTTTCTGCCTGATTTATGACTGAACCCTGTAAACGATATCTCATACGCTTATTTCCATGACCTAAGTGTAGCACTTGACATTTCCGTACATTAACTGCCATACCCCATTTATCTGCCCACTTAGTAATATGATCTAAATCCTCTTGCAGCTGTTTTACTTGTTCTTCATTTTCGACAATCCCCATAACTTTTACATCGTCAGCAAAACAATTCATGCTTCCAGAAATATTATCATTGATGTCATTCATAAATATAATAAACAAAAGAGGCCCTAAAACTGATCCCTGAGGAACCCCACTTAAAACATCACTCCAATTAGAATGATTTCCTCTCACAACTACTCTTTGCTTCCTACCAGTAAGCCAATTTCTAACCCAAAGTAAAGTTTTTCCTCCTATTCCAATGTCAGCTAACTTGCTGAGAAGAGCAACATGCGGTACCTTGTCAAAAGCTTTTTGAAAATCAATATAAACAACATCCACACATTTTTTGTTATCTAAAGCTGAGGTAACCTTGTCGTAGAAATGCAATAAATTAGTAGTACAGGATTTACCTTTCCTGAAACCATACTGCAAACTAGTCAACAGACTATTAGTCTCTAAGAACATCATGATCTTAATTTTGATCAAAGTTTCGAAAATCTTACAAATCACCGAAGTCAAACTTACAGGTCTATAATTCCCAGCAATACCTTTAGACCCCTTCTTGAAGAGTGGCATTATGTTAGCCAGCTTCCAGTCCTCTGGCACCGTCCCCGAGTTATAAGAAGCATTGAAAATATTCAAAATAACATCCACTAATTCCTCTGCACATTCAACTAAAATTTTTGGATAAATATTATCTGGTCCCGGAGCTTTAGTTGCTTTAATCTTTTTCAAATGAAATAAAACCTCCTCCCTGGAAAATACAAAATCCTCAAGCTGTATAATAGCTTGTGTCTTGTTAGTGTCAACTGTTGAGATACAGTTATCGTTAAACACACTGGAAAAAAAGTTATTTAGAACATTTGCAATATCCCTATCGTTTTGGATTAAATTTCCATGCTCATCAACCAAAGGCCCAATTTGACTGTTTCGAGCTTTCCCAGAATTAGCGTAAGCAAAAAACCTCTTAGGGTTCCCATCAATGTCATCTGCCAGCCTTTGCTCCAATTCCCTTTTCTGAATCCGTACCAAATACTTAAAATTTCGCCTTGCCTTACCATACTGGAGCCTTTCCGCACTCTGACCAGTTTCTTTAAACTTACGAAAAGTGGCTTGCTTATAATTAAGAGCTTCTTTAGTCTCCCTGGAGAACCACATGGGCCAAATTTTGGTACTAACACCTTTTCTCCTAAATGGAACATAGTCCCCAACGGTTTTAGCAAGTTTATCCTTAAATTCCGTCCACTGCTGATCTACGTCGCTATTTTCCAACCCTGACGAAAAAACCTCTTTCAAGCTCTGCCTAAGTGCAACAAAATCGGTGTTTCTGAAATTGGGCACAAACCTAAAATTATCATCTTTGCACACTTCAAATTTAACCCGGAACCTAATGCTGTTATGATCACTATCTCCAATATGCTCCCCTACACTCAACCCCTGAACAAAACTACCTATGTCACAAAAAACTAGATCCAAAATGGCCTCCTCTCGAGTTCCCTGAGTTACAACTTGATCTAAGAAACAGTCACCAATTACTTTTAAAAATTCCTCTTCTTTGCCATTACCAGGATAAAAATTATTCCAATCAATACCCGGAAAATTGAAATCCCCCATTATGATAACGGATCCCTTACTGGACATGTCACTAATAATACGGTACATCTGTTCATCTTGTCCCTGGTTTGAATTAGGTGGCCTATAAATGTTTCCAAAGCGTAGCTTTATGCCCTTACTGCTCATCAACTCCAGCCAAACCATATCAATATCAGTAGGCTTATCATTTATGACCAATTCATTGCAAATAAAATTGTCTCTAACATAAAATAAAACCCCACCACCTCTATTACCTACTCTATCCTGTCTGAATAAATTATACCCAGCAATATGTAATAACTCTGCATCAGATTCGGTAGCCCATGTCTCTGTAATTCCAATAACATCCAACTTCTCATCCATAACTATGCTTTTCAATTCATCCATCTTGTTCCTAATACTGCGAGCATTGGTATAGAAAACTTTAAGCATGCCTAAGTTGCTTTTATTTACCACCCTGAAATTTCCTAAATTACAATTGTTAACATTACTACTCTTGTTTGTCACTTTATTTCCATTTCTAGCAATACCCAAAAACATATCATTCTCTCGATACCTGGTGCTTGAACCATGCCCCCCATTCCAACTTAGTTTTTTGACTCCAAAGCCCTTAAAATTAATCCACTAACCATTTTGACCCCTGTAGAGCTCAGATGCAGGCCATCCCTAGCAATCCAATCCCGTTTACAATGACTCCATACATCAATGAACCTGATACTGCGCTTTTCGCAAATTGACTTCAGTAGCAAGTTCATACACCTCGCACGTTGATTTAGCCAGCTCCTATGCACTCCATACCTGGGAAGCAAACCAACCACTTGGACATTTGTCGAAAAGCTGGTTGCTTTATCCAACAGGGATTCCCATTCCCTAGAAAACTCCTCATTTTTACTGTGGCCTACATCATTTGTTCCCACCCACAAAGTAACCATGTCCTCCTTATTCAATACTCCCTTCTTTTCAGCAACCATATTAACGTCTTTTACCCGAGCCCCTGGTAAACAACACCTAGCCACCTTACGCTTTACTCTCCCAACTGTGTTACCCACCTCCCTTACCATAGAGTCCCCCAAAATTACACCCTTAGTTTCCCAATCTAACTCCTCATTTGAAACTTCCCCCTGAATCTCTGGAACATTTATACCCTCTACAACTGGCTTACACCCTAATGCTAACTGGGCTTCCAAAACTAGCATCTTAAGTCTTAAGTCTGAGAGTTCAGCACATTTAGTGCAAAAATAATCCTCTTCAAAAACAGACTCATTTTCCCCCTTATACAGGCAGAACATATGACATAGATCACAAGAGATCCACCTGTCCCCCTTCCCACTCTTTACCTCTTTCATAATGCATATAACACCCATTTCTACTCAGTGAATATGCTCCAAAAGGCAAAACAGTAAGATAAAAATGCAAAAAAACACAGAATAAATACTAAAAACAGCAGTAAATAAACAGAGTTGCTACACCCAATAAAGCACACAAGATCAAAAACCAGGAGATCACCACATGTTAGGCTTAGCTCCAAAAAATGCAAAAACACTTCAAGAATACAATAACAGCAAAAATGAGCCCCCAAAACACAATAAAACTAAATTACATGATAAAGTGAAGTAAAAAAACCTAAAACTAGATAGTAATAATGAAAAATTATAGTAAAAAAACAATTATCAAATTAGCAGCAAAAAACACTCCCTGCATCACAGGCGCCCTCTACCCCTCTACCCTCAATTCAATAATTACTTAAGAATAAAAGATGAATAAATATTTAGTTTGGACAAAAAGTAAAACGGTTGAACTTGCAAAAATTTCAATTCAATATTGAAATATAGAGCCATTTTCAATTCAATATTGAAATATAGTAGCTCATCCTTAACACAATATTTTTGTTAAATAGTAGCACACAAAATAGAAAATAAAAATATGTCACTTTCTGCTTCACATAAATATACTTCACACAGGTATGCAATTTAAGTAAAGTGTATACAACACACACGCAAGTATAGCCTCGAAATAAAAGAGTGAAATATTGCAGTAGGAAAATAAAATGACACACACATTATATAGTATGATACTTCAGAATCTTATTTAATCTGCATGTCTGAGTTTCAATGACACAATTATTTTTGTAAACCTAGTTATTTTTCAAAGAAAAATGGCCACATGGGGTACAAAAACTTTTTTACGACAATTTTGACAGAACTTGTCGTAACCTTTTGTACTTGTAGAACAGGAGTTAAGCTGAAATACAAAACTACAGGAAAATTTGGAGCATTTATCGATATGAAAACCAAGAAATATTGTTCTTAATATACTACTTAAAAACTGGGTTTGTATCTTTTTTTTATGTTAAAAAAAAGCCAGATTTGTTTAATTATTTTTTTTAATGTTCAAAAATTTGTAGATATTAATGACTTTTCATTTATAAACATAATTTATTTCATACAATAGATGAATCCATTCAGCAAATTTTCAAAACTAAGATAAGTTCTTATAATAACATTATAATGCAAAGATAAGATGTGATTTTGTTTTATGCTTTGCTTACAGATAAGGTTTCCATCATTGTGTACGTTTTTAGTGAATAATATAGTAGCCCCTCATTATATCGCTCATGTCGGAAGACAATAAAAAAAGTGTGATATATACGAAAGTGCCATATAACCAAGGTCATTAAAATCTGATCCTTTTAACCTTCAAGTAACTGATATGTACATCTAAAATTAATCCAGCCAATTCCTATATTAAGCTGAATTTCTGAGGAACAGTAGGGTAACATCCCCAGTAATTGGCACGGCACCAGTAATTGGCACTTCCAACAAAAATGTCTTAAAAAAAGACTCGTATCCAATTTTTTTAAAAAAGAAGGCTATATACCAACTGAATGTACATTAATTTTAAAGATTATAACTTCAATTCATGTTACTAAATGACAGCAGTTCGTAGGAAAGAGAAACAATTGTGGCTTGTGTCAAATCAACCATTATACTGGGGGCTCCGTCCTCTGCTCGATTCCCTCACTAACCCCCATTCGCCACCCACGGTATCTCAATGCCGCTTGCAGCGGGTGGTTTTTCAAGAGAAAGAAAACTGACTTGCTGCATTTCATAAATAAAAAAGAGGAAAACTTATGCAAAAAAGTATGCTATATGAGTTTTTAACTATACTTGGGGCAAACCTAACTTGGTAGCATTCGTAAAATCAAAACTGTAAACCGAAGGATGAAACAGCATTAATTTCAATTTCGTTCCATGGCACATTCCAAATTTATGTTTTGATTTCTCTAAAATACTTTTCCAACATGAAGAAGAGTGATTTAGCATTAATTTATATAAAACTAGTGGAACCCGCACGGCTTTGCCTGTAATAGAAAAATTAAAAGGTCTTTTGGTTCGCCTGTGTGGCGAATTTTCTCTCCAATTGTCTTGTACCCATGTTACGGTTTTACGTTATGATAATTTCGTATCTCGCCAATTGGCTTGTGCCCATGTTACGGTTCCACGTTATGATAATTTCGTAATTTACTCGTCCATCTTATGATAATTTTGTTCTTAAAATTGGAATAGGAAAAGAACTACATCGAATTTTCAAAAACTCGCTTCGAGGTGCACACCCCCATGCTACAAACTAATTTTGTGCCAAATTTCATGAAAATCGGTCGAACGGTCTAGCGCTATGCGCATTACAGAGATACTGACAGACAGACAGAAATCCGGACAGAGAGAGATCCGGACAGAGGGAGATCCAGACAAACTTCCAGGTTTATTATTAGTAAAGATAAAGAAGAAGAAAGATAAACACATTCTTCCTCATATTATCAAATTTATATGAAAAATGGGCTTAAAATTGGAATAGAAAAAGAACAAAATCGAATTTTCCAAAAATCGCTTCGAGGTGCACACCCTCATGCTACAAACTATAACTTTGTGCCAAATTTCATGAAAATCGGCCGAACGGTCTATGCGCGTCACAGTGATCCTGACAGACAGAGATCCGGACAGAGAGAGATCCTCACAGACAGAGATCCTGACAGAGAAACTTCCATGTTTATTATTAGTAAAGATAAAGAAGAAGAAAGATAAACACATTCTTAGATAAAATTGGCTTTTCAATCTTTTCAAACACATTCTTCCCCATATTATCAAATTTATACGAAAAATGGGCCTCAAATTGGAATAGAAAAAGAACAAAATCGAATTTTTGAAAAATCGCTTCGAGGTGCACACCCTCATGCTACAAACTAACTTTGTGCCAAATTTCATGAAAATCGGGCCGAACGGTCTAGGCGCTATGCGCGTCACAGTGATCCTGACATACAGAGATCCGGTCAGAGAGAGATCCAGACAGAGAGGCTTTCTGCTTTATTATTAGTAAAGATTACCTACTTTACATTATCATTACTTATGTTTCTTATGATGATAAAATTTGTATGTAATTTAAAAGTAAAAAATAAAGTGATTTTCCATTTCTATTAACATGTGCCAATTACTGGATCACAAGGTGTCATACACTGGGGTATCAGGTGCCAATTACTGGGGATTTTGGTAACTTTTATATACATATTTTTATAAAAGTATCGATTCAAATATTTTTGATTTTAGTGAACCAAATAGATGCACAGATGTGCACTCTTTGAGACAAAAATATTTGCAAGAGAGTATTTTTTTTTTTTTCTAAGTACTGCAAACAGAGGTAAGTTTAAGGACAAACTCTTAAAGTGCCAATTACTGGGGTCGTTACCCTAGTAAAAGAAAGTTATCTTACCAAATGCCTAGAAAACAAAATAAAAATATCTAATATTTTTTTGTTGAAATAAGAATTCAAATTAATACAGGGTATATGCTACATTTCAAGTTTTGAAATCCTTGACTTTCCCTGACTTTTGCTTGTAACTTTCCATGACTCATGGGGTGCTATTTTTCTAGAAGAAACATTGATTTTTCACAAGAATATCTAAATTTTTGTTTGTGAAAATTAAATTGCGACCATCTGATCTACACTTTGGCCATATGGTCGCATCAGAGCAACACTAAGACATATAATTTCAGAAATGACACTAAGATAACCATCCTACTGTTGCCCTGAGACGACGATATGCTTATAAAAATTCAAATTAAAGAGAAATGTAACTAGCTCTCAGCTACTATTATAACTAAGAAACAATTTATGCAACAATGACTAGTGATATCCATTAAAAAATTTGAGTCTCAACTACAGATGTAAAATTTCCGGAAATTTTGAAGTGGTGGAAAAAATTGTTTCTTTTTTCGGTAAAAATAGGAAAAAATGTTTTTTTTTTATGAATAAAAATAGGGTTTCTTAATAACTCTGTATTTCTTGGAACATATAAAGGGTTAAGCATTAAAAATATATGCAATCCACACATCTCCTTTTTCTGCTTGACAGAAATACACATGAAAGTAAGTTTAATTAGAAAAAAAACCTTTTTGTTTTATATAACTGAGAGCTTCCCTGCTCAAACACCAGAAATAAGTCAAGTTGTCGTTCAACCAATAGTGTTGGGTAATATGAGTCTAATCATAAAAATTATATTTTCCATTTCAGATTGTCTTTGAAACTTGAAATAATAATTTTAATTTTTGACTTTCAAACATGATTGATATTGGTTGAAAAAAAAAGTATGATTTCCCTTCCTTACAATGTAACTTTACTGTCTGAAAATGAAAGCTATTGAGTTTTGATTTTTTCCAATCCAGTCTAAGTCAAAATGAATCAAAACTAAATTGGTTTTTCTTTTCCTTTCCAACAGAAACCCCACCAAAACTGTGTAATTGTTTCTAAAGCTGAATCAGAACTTACACTGGAGTTTCAGTTTATTCATACGGTCGTGCTAAGCACATTAGTAAAACTAGTCATGACTACACTTTTGAACGAAACTGAATTATTATAACCAAGTTTTTCTCTATTTCGTATTTTACTTATATATAAAATGTTTTAGGGTCATTGCATCAGGAACTATTTTTTTTTTTTTATAAATTCTGAAAGAAAAAAAAAAGACATCTAAATCAAGTATATGGAAGAACCAAACTTCAAAACACAATCTCTCTGCTTGAGCTCGATTGCAGATTCCACTTTTGTGCTTAGCACAGCAGTATACAGGGTGTGGCAAAAAAAAAAAAAAAAAACTCTGATAAACATTGCATCATCGAAAAGAAGTAAAGTAATTTCATTTTAATGAGTGTCTTACTTATTTTTGTTTCTAACTTTATTAGAAAAGAATTTACAATGTATCTCCTAGTTCAAGTGCATTGATTTTTGGTCTTGTTTCAATTTTAACAAAAGACCTGCTATTTTAAAGTTGTTTAAGCAAGTAGAATGACAGTTCGTTTGCTTGCTGTGCCTCGACAAACAGTATTTGATGTGGTATGCCGCTTCAAGTGGCTTAGAAATTATAGTTGATGTCCGGAAAGTGTACAAATACGAACAGTGAACAATTTAGTAAAACATCGCCGAAAAATGTAAAAATATTTCTTCTGCAGTCTAAATGAATAATTTATTAAAAATGTCAAACCTTAATAACACTGTACTGAAATCAGTTTATATGAGGAACTTATCCTGCTAAACCATGGGGAAAATATCTGAGCCCTCCCCCCCCCCTTAAAATTTGGCATATGGGCACCTTTGGTCTGTGATGGAATCAGCACAAGCGACAAAAAATCTTTTTTTTTTGCGTATGAGAGCTACAAAAGGAATCAAAAAGTGTACCAGAAGCTGTTGTACTTCTGTGGACCTAAGAGTATTTCAGCACAGCAATGTGGACTGGAGATTTCAATTTGACTCCACACCAGTTCATACAGCCAGAAAGACAAGAGTATTACTGCAAGGTGCATTGTTTTTGCCATATCAACTTTAAAGTGGACGCTCTACTTGCTAGATCTCAATCACATTTATTACACTGTATCGCCTGTTATAGAATGAAAGGTCTACCCTAAAGTACACAAAAGTTTGGACTCTCTTTGATTAAAGGTAAAAGATTTGCGGACCTTGAATAAAAATTTCAATAAGCAGTTGCAACTTTGAATTACTGCAAAAGGTGAGCAATTTGAAACCAATTAAATTATTGATTGCTAAAGGTCTTCTCATATTATTACTTTTTTGTTTTGTTAATTTATTTATTTTTAATAAAGTTACATGAGAAATTGCTTGCCCAGGTTTTTTTTTTTTTTTTTTGCCGCACCCTGTACATTTGGTTCGCACAGTCAGCAGTAACATAGTTCTGTGATTAAAGTAAGCTTGTTTGCTTTATGAAGAAGAAAAATAAATTCTTCACTACGGATATTGCTTTTTTTCCCGAAAAGTATTAAATGTTTTTCGATCTATATGCCAATTATATTATCATACAGCATTATCGAAGTTAGACAGAATTTTAATATACAAGGGGGGGGGGGGGAGGAAATTGCATCAGAATGTTAGTATGAGAAGTTTCTAATCTCTTTTTGCTGAAAATTTTAATTAAAATTTCTTGGAAAGTTGAAAAAAATCATTTTTTCAATTTTTCCGAAGTGGAAATAAACCCCTTTTCCGTTTTTTTTCCCCGACTGTTTTCATCTCTAGTCTCAGCTCAATTATTTTGCTACCAAGGATATACATTAATAAATCTAAAATTTCTGAAAATATTTTTTGAATTCCAATAAATCATACAATTTTTTTTATACAGGTAAGAATTTTCATGAAAACAAAATTATCATGTTTTCTAAGTAAAATCTGATGTGACACACAATAATTTTACAATCACTAAAAATATCGAAAAAAAGTTTTAGTTGCAAAATGATTTTTCAAAGTAAAAGAAGCTTCAAACATGCAGCAAAAAGAATGTAAAACTACTTGTTAACAGCAAACAATTTAAGCTAGTTTTTTTTTTTTTTTTTGCATTTTTTAAAACAAATATTTTATTTTATAAATAATGAATTTGAAACTTATTATTTTTTTAAAGCTAGTAGTTTTCTAAAAAAAAACTCTGTGACTAGCAATAATTTAGTAAATACTAAAATTATAGCAGACACGTGTTTCGGCGTTACAGGGAACGCCTTTTTCAATGCAAAAATAATGAGCTTATGGATGAAAAGACATCCGACAAAAGCTTTTGTCGGATATATCCGACAAAAGATTTTGTCGGTCAAATAGCTTTTGTCGGATGTCTTTTCATCCATAAGCTCATTATTTTTGCATTGAAAAAGGCGTTCCCTGTAACGCCGAAACACGTGTCTGCTGTAATTTACAAATTTGTGCTTCTACTTACGTTGTTTGGTCTGACTTTACTATTCAGCACAAAGGTATTTATTTATCTTACTAAAATTATGTTTACAGGAAATGAAATAAACAAAGAATCAGAAAAAAATAAAACATTAATTTAAAGAGTACTTAAATATTAAACTATACTTAAGCAAACCAACTATACTTAAGCAAAAGTTTTTGAATGCTACAAATATTAAAAAAATTACAGGTTAAAAATTTTACGATTTCTGTATTTTACCGATGTCCTAAACGCCCTTAATTAATTCTTTAGCCCAATTTTATTTTTTTAAATGTTCAGTAACTTTAGACACTGCTGAAAATTAATGATAATTTTTATGAGACTCTTGAATCAACTTGGATGCAAATGACTTAAATTTTTTTAGTCGAATGAGAGCAAAAAAATTAGAAATATACAACCAAAATAAGTGCCCAACTACACAATTCTAGACAAATAAGGAGGTTAAAAGAAATGCTAAACGTACAAATGGTAGAATAACATCCCAAAGAAAAACGAGCAAGTATTATAGCAGCGGATGCAATTTGATTTTGAAATGTGCGAAAAATCGGGACTGACGGGTAAATGTGTAAGAAAGGGCTAAGATACGTACATTTTGCACCTAATTTCTAGAATTTGATATATATGCACATTCTTGAATCCAAAATCCTTGACCAGATGTCAATTTCCATGACTTTTGATCATTTTTTGCTGAAAATCATGACTTTTCATGACCATTTTCGATCATAGTCAAAATCCATGACTTTCCATATGCGCAGAAATACAATGATTTTACAATTTAAATGGGCTCACTTTAAGTTAAGTTTTATTTAATTGATTTTTTCGGGAGACAGACGAAAAGGGCAATATATCCGAATGAGCGATATAGTGTGGGATTTGTGTATGCTGAACAATTACTTTTCTTAATTATATTATGTAAGAAAAACTGCAAATTTTTATTTTGTTCTAAACTGTAATTTTGGGGTAAAAGCAATATTGCAAGAGTGAAAATCTGTTAAACACACAAAAAGAGGGATCTATGTATTTTCTTTTAAAGTTAAGATAGCATGATGCAGTGTAGTTAAATTTAGAGCAATATATTCTAAAAATGCAAAATTAATTTATAAAAAGAAAATCATCTGATTTTAATTCATGATTTTGTTAAAAAAATCATTTGATTAGAATCAATGGTTTTTTTTTATTTAAATCACTTGATTTAAATCATGATTTGAATCAAGCTGATTTATTATTTATTAAGCCCAGCTTAATAATACACTAGCTTCAAAAAGTTAAGGTACATTTTTTTCAAAGCTCACCATAAAAAAATGGCAGTAACAATAAAATGCATAGTTTACATGAATGATAATAACGTACTTTAAATCCATTTATGAAAAACAAGTTGCAAGCATTTTTATTTTATAGAAAAAAACATATTTTTACGAGTGAGAAAAAATATGCTAACATCGAGCTTTTGTACTTTTGTGTGTAGTTGTGTTAATTTTCAACTGTTTTTCAGTTTTGGTGACAATAGTCAATAGAGTTTAGAAAACATCTCACAGACGTCGTTTACCTGATTTGTTGAGGGCAGTTGGATGGAAAGAGTATCGTCGCAGGCTGATGCTGCTAGACATTTCAATGTGTCTCGTAGTGTTGCTCAGTGACTTTAGCATCGATACCAATCTGAAGATTTTGTGTCCCTAAAAACTGTTCCAAGCTAACCACGAGCTACAACACCTTCTAGTTTTTTTAGCCCAAAGGAGAAGAACCACTACTGTGCCGTAGCCCCTTGCAGACCACTTTGTAGCAACAAGAAGAAGAATCTCGGCTACTACGATGGAAAATCGTCTTCACAATGCAGGTCTCTATGCAAGATGACCAGTTGTGTGTTTCCCTAAATGGACCACACCGAAGGATCCGCTTATGCTGGGCAAGGAAACATGTTTCCTGGACTCAGCAGCAATAAGCTTCTGTGCTGTTAACAGACGAGTTCAGATTTACATTG
This sequence comes from Uloborus diversus, assembly GCF_026930045.1. Classification (NCBI taxonomy): domain Eukaryota; kingdom Metazoa; phylum Arthropoda; class Arachnida; order Araneae; family Uloboridae; genus Uloborus; species Uloborus diversus. Next base: position 111,954,599 of record NC_072732.1, on the reverse strand, counting down.
GAGAGTGATTCAGAGAGTCTACTGATCTGGAGGGAACAGGGCAATAGATACTATCAATCCAAAACTATTGAAAGACCACAGTTATAGAGGTGGTGGAATCATGGTTTGGGCATGGATCTTGCTCAGTCGTCACACTGACCTGCATGTGTTCCATGATCGTGATGAGATCCTTGATCCATATGTTTGCTCATATACTGGCGCTATTGGTAATGACTTCATTCTGATGGATTATAATGCACCTCACTGAGCTTCTGTGTCTGGACTTTACTTCTTATTCCAGTATCCGACAACTTAATAAACAGCATGGAAAATCGATGACATAAATGAATTCAAGTTAGAGGGGGACACATTTCTTATTAGAACTCATTTTTGTATTGTTTCTCTGACATTTTACTACATAATACTGTGATGTTCTGTTTTCTTCAAAAATGGATTTTCCTGCAAAGATTGCTTTTTTTTTGTTATAAATAAAGGTCAAGATTTAGAAAATTTCTAAGTGGCCAGTGGCGTGTCCATTTGACTCCAAAAACAAAGTTTTGAAATACAAACGAGGCAGGGGGGGGGGGGTTAAATTTTTATGAAAAATAAATGAATCGAATGTTGCACATTCTAAAACAGAATGATTCAATACTGTTTTTACAAATAGAAAATTTAAGTAAAAATAGGTTTTAGAATTTTTTTCAAAAAAATGAATAAATAAATAAATGAGAAGTCAGCAAGAAATTGCATTTTAGATGAAATAGTTTCAGTTTATAACAAAGCTTCCAAAACAATGAGGATTAAATATACAGATAAAATTTCCCTTTTCAATAAAATTATTTTTTAAAAAAACATAATTTAATGCAATTCATGCAATTTTCAATAGGGTAGTTTATAGGTAGTTGTGTAATTTTCAATAGTTTCATGGCATTGGGATGAACATCCAGTTGTTTTGGATATGACTAATCTTGCGAATGACCAAACATGGACACTGCACGAAAAATTTAAGATAATAAATAGATTTAAGTTTGTTCCATAAAAATAATTATAAATTATTAATATCTTGAAAAACTACAATGTTGACAAAATAGTTTTAGCACATTAGTGTCTAAAACAATGTGGATAAAATAATATTCTGAAGAAAAGAACAAATTTTGCATTTTTCAAGAAATAATTAAGAATTATCCGAAAAAAAAAGTTCACTTTGCGTTACTTTCAACAGTTTGCATTCCAATAAACATCCAATTCCGGTTTTGGAAACTTGGGCACTTAGAGTCGTGTGTACTTTCATCTTGGGAATAACCAAAAAATGGTTAGTCACTGCGCCAAAAATTAAGATATAAATTTTTGAATTTTTAGCATTAAAAAAAAAAAAAAAATACTTTACTATCTAAAAAAAAAATTAAAAACTACAATTTAGTTGAAAAGTTTTTAGCACATTTGTGTCCAAAGCAATGAGGATAAGTTTAAGTTTTAAATACAAAATTCTTCATTTCTCAAGAAAGTTATTTAAAATACTCAAAAAAAAAAAGCAACTTTCAGCACATTTTGCATTAGTTACATTAGTTTTCAGTTAAATAAAACTTCAGTTCTGCTTTGTCTTTGACAACTTAGGCACTTAAGTATCTTTTCAACTTCCATCTTGTGAATGACCAAATATGGCAGCTATATTTTACACGTAGCTGAAATGCTGAAGTATCGCCTTTCTGATCAAAAAATTATGTTTTCCGTTCGACCCTCCTCCTCTGTGTTGATTCTCACGCTTATGCTTCCAAAGCAATAATATGTCTTCTCCCCTGTTGAGTTTATGAATAATTCTTCTTCACCCCAGGAATTTTTTCTTGGGAAAGAGGGAAAAAATTTCGACGGAAGTTTTTTTTTTTTGGAGTAGCCCCTTTTTCAAACTCAGTCCCTACTTGGTGAGTGGTGACCGTGAATCTTGTCCTTTAGTTATAAAACATTTTTGAAACACACTTACACAAATTTCTATGATGCATTCAATAAAAAACCATTTAAGGCACATATCCCCCAAATTTTTTGTTTCTACATTCATTCATTTGCAAATTAGACGCAAGAAACCGGTTGTACTTAACCTTTTGAGGCCAGTGTACATGAAATAAAAGTTAGTAGTACATTTGCTATAGTAAGCTAATATTTCTCATCACAAAATAACAAAACTAGTCATTATGTTACTTTAAAAATCTATATAATAATAATAAAAAGCTGAAGAGTTTGTTTGTTTTTTGGTATGAACGCACTAATCTCAGGAACTACTGGTTTGAATTGAAAAATTCTTTTTGTGTTGAGTAGTCCATTTATCAAGGGAGACTATAGACTTTTTTTTTTTTAAATCAGATTGACTGAAATATTTGGAATTGCAAATAAATGTTTAATTAATTGTTTAGTTCTATGAATTCCGAATAGATGGCGGGGTAAGTTCCAAAGGGCACTGGCCGACAGTGTTGATATTGCAAAGAAACTTTAATAGTTTTTTTTTCTAAAAGGTTTGTATGCATCTTATTTCAAGAAAAATGATCATTTCGCATCAGAGAAGGGGGGGGGGGGGGTTAATTCAATGGACTTCCTTTAAATTATTAGCATGGGCATCGCCAGGCTGGTACTGCTAGTTTTTAATGTGTAAGCATATTAGAGATTCAAGAATTGGAACAAAAATCAGCAGTTTTTTGGCAAAAATTTAAAAAGATGAATGCCTTACCCTATCTTATTCCTTGCTCTACATTAAATTGTAAAATTTCTTTGTTTACATCTCAAACCTTCTGCGGATTTAAGGTTGCATCTTGCCTTCTAAGGATTTAAGAGTTGACAATATTACTTTTTTGAAGCATGAAATAAGGCAAAGAACCAATGAAATAAATGAACTTTTTAGTGAGGGATTTGAAACATGATTTTAAGAAACTGCTTTAAAGCAAACAGGCAGGTAGTTCTCCGGCATTTTGTTTAAGTTACAATTATTTGTGTACCACCAACTCGGCTTCTGCCACTTGCAGTCTATAGTACTACTTAGGCAATAAATACAGTTTTTGAATTGATAAATCAAATTAAAAGAAGAACAGAAATTCAAGAACTGAAAAACTAGAAAAATATACCTGAGCTCCAAGTTTTATGGTGATTGGTGCTGGTCCTTTCTTTTCTGTAAGTCCCACACTTTTGACGCTTCCAAATGTTTTGCTGAAGCCCATTGAAACTTTCATCTTCTTAGGCTCAGCATCTTCCAAAGCTACTCCATCGATATCCTCCTCTTCGCTGCTGCTATGCTTTCTTTTTCCACCATCAGCTTCCTCATCATCTGTTCGGGAGGGCATCTTTCTCCAGAAACCATCTGCATGACTCATGCCTAATCAAGGTGAAATACACTGGGAAATTTGAATATTTGATCCAATTAATATCCAGTTGGAAAAAATGTTACAATTGCACATGAAATCGTTGGTCAAAACATCTTGGGAGTTCTGGATCGTTAAGATTTAGTGTGATCAAATCCAAGTTTTCTTTCTTTTTCTTTTTAAAGAAAAGTATCTCAGAACATTAAAAATTGGCAATCTTAACACAGTATGTGACTTTGAATCCAGAATGGATAGGAGTGTAACCCCTTCGGACATTGGAATTTTCTGATTTTTAGATCTCAACTCAAAAAATAGGTAAAAATATCGTATCACGCTGTTTTTAGCACGTTTTCCTAGGTTTTGCTAATGTTTGCACCAAATTCGTTTATTTTTTGATCAATCTCAATGAAACTATGCATTATTGTATTTAAAAAAAAAAAGCCTGAGATAATTTGCAGCAGTATATTGCGCAAATGTTGTTTTTTATTACTATCCAATGTATAAAATTTGCCAATTGATAGAATAAATAAATCATACTTATACCAAAATAGATTTGTATTTTAGTTGAATAGGCTTTGTATTGTATATTTATGGGAAAATGAGCTGGGTAAGTTACACATGACATCGAACAATCTAAAAAATAAACTGTTATTAGTATTATGTGTTCAATAAGCAATAGTCAATGTTAAAAACTTTAAACATTCAAAATAAATTGTTTTTATTTATTTTTTTTAATTTATTTTTTTTGGAGGGGGAAGGGGGGGGGGCAATTTAAAGAGAAAGTTCTGGGTTTCGGGGTTCTTCCGAATTTCAAAATTGGGGTCCCATACTGAAGTCTACTATCAAAGGTAGCCATACCTTTGCTAATTCGAATTATTTTCACTATCAGGTTCTGTCACAGCTTACAGTTTTTTTTTCTATTTTTTGCATTGTCCACTCAGTTACAACCATTTAAAATATAAACTAAACAATTACATTGAATCTGGCAATATTTACAAGAAAACTAAGTAGTGTATCGTTGTATTGCAGGCATATAAATTTTAGAATCATGTAATATTAAACTTGTTCCGTAAATAACTTTCCTGTCTTATTGGATCGATTTTTTTAAAAGGCTATATTTGTGCATGGTTAACATGGAGTGGTGGAAGTACATTAGATAGAACCGTTTAAAAATTACTTATGTAGAAACCATAGATATACGTTATTGTGCAAATAAATGGAGAGTAATTTAAAAAAAATTGATTAATGGGTGCAAATTGTTAAAATAAACAAAACACAAAAGCGCTGCGGATATGATTTTATACTTTTTGTGATGACACATTATAACACGTAAAGTTCTAATCCTTTTAAAACTTAATTAAATTTTTTCCCTTTATCTTGCATTTCATTATTGAAATGATTACTGTTTATTTCCCAAAGAGAGACTTGACAAAAATGCACAGTATATAAGCTCTTATTATTATGATTTGAATTTCAGACCTAAAATTATTAAAAACTTCAAACTGAAACTTGTGAAAGAAAACGAGATCGGCTTTAAGCAAACAAGAATGTATACACATGCAAATGATTTTTATAATGAAAGATCGAAAACGATTTTATATAGATATAAATTAAGTTTAATTTTGCATTCCACCGTTAATGGTACAGATCAAAGAGCAATATGTGTTTGATTTTTTTTTAAACTACTCTAAAGCTATTTTTATATTGAAATTTTTTAATAACTTTTATTAAGAGACAAATGTAGTTGTGTCTACATTGGATCTACATATTGCAGGAAGCTTTGACTTGAAAATAGACTTAATTGAGCACTCTAGAAGCTCTAGCACACAAACTAAGCACATTATTTATCATTAGAAGTGAATCAAACATCTTAATAAAAACTGACACTTTATTTACCTTCGTTTTTTCCGATTCCAGCAGCTAGCCTTGTCGGAGATTCCGCCATGTTTACGATTTCACCATGTTGCCAACAAAGCTCAAATGTTTGGACGTTTCTGGTTTTCTAAGTGCAAATTAGCACCAATGAAGAAATTAAATGAAATCATAATCAAAGCAGAACATAGTTGCTCCAATTTTTCATCAAAGCTCCCAAAAAATGATATATTAATTTAAAAAAATGAGCATTCAGTAAATATTTCTACTCGACGGTTCTGCAAAACAACAACCACAACTTACAAAACGCGAAACGTATTTACAGTTCTATTTTTGTTTTCTATTTACGTCTGAAATTGCGTTGTTGCGTATTATAAAGAGAGAATTAAAAAATTGCGAAAATGGATTTCGGTTGATTAGAAGATGGGGTTGACGAACCAATTTGTCAAATCGTTCTATTCCGTTAGGTCACATTTAGTGCCTGATTCGGCAAAACAATCTTCTTTGCACTCATTGCTTGAGAATGTAATTTTAAAAACCCGTGAATTTTTTGGTGTTGCGAACAAAAAGTGTAATTTGCCATCTGGTTTTTGTAGATATCAATACAAATTACCCGTAGAATATTTTCCTAATGTCTCAACTAATTCCGCAATACGAAAGTCAAAATTTATTTCTTATCGTCCAGGGTTTATTCAAAAGGTTACTTCAAAATGGGTTGTAAATTCTTTAGCCAAAAATGCTAGTAAAAATATATTGCATAGGAAAGGGCCATTTTTATGTTTTGTTGGATTTGCTCTCGCAAAGAAACCCTCCTTACTTACTGCTGATGAAGAAATTGAAGGAATATCCTTTAAAATTAGAGTAAGTTGAGCAATGTATGATATTTTATTTTATTTTTTAAATACCATTGAATTTTTATACATTCTTCATGTGTTTAATTTTTAAAGTTGAATAAAGGCCTATGAAACATTTTTTAAGTGTTCATACTATCATACTTCACTAAACATGTTATATCACAGATAGAAAGTACAAGTCCCAAATTTGCATTTATACAAGATGTTTGATATCTTTGGTGCAATCTGAGTTTTTCCTGATGAAAGTAATGGTGCAAAATAAGATGCATGGAATGAATGAAGCTGAATCAGCTTATACAATGATGACATAGGTTTTAGTCGGACATCCCCACATTCAACATGTGTTGTCTTTTGACAATAGGAATCAGGGTTGCCAGACATCCCGGATTTCAAGGGACAGTCCCGTATTTTGAAAAATTGTCCCGCGTCCCAGGGAACTTCCATACGGGACAGCTAAAGTCCCGTATTCTAGTTAATAGCCATATTTTGCAAGACGAGACATTATTTTAAAGGGAAAAAAATTAAAGTAACAAAACAAAAAATGTGAAGCAAAGAGCAATAAGAAAATTAAAGAGAAAAATTCATAGACGGCTGACTCTATAGTAAACTGCTTAATTAACTCATTGATTGAGTCAGACTTGGATTTAGTCAGTTTCATCATTTTGAACCGACAATATCAACGCTAATTTTGAAACAAAACGGTCAACATATACCCTACTTAGAGAGCAAAACAAAAATTTACTTATATCAGGGTGTTTAGCTTATATTGTTAGCATTGCATTTCGCCATGCTGCTGATGCTTTAGAAAAATTGATGTCAAAACTATTATTTTAAAAATTTATTCACATTTTTCTAGATCTGAAGCTAAGCGGAATGAGCCGAAGGAGTTTTTTGAGTTTGCTAACCTAGTGTTTAAAGAACTAGGTACTAAAGCATATCTCGACACGATGGCTAAGTTTAGCTCCTGCTGTAGATCGACTTATTAAATCTTGGCCTGCTCTCATGAATTATTTTATAAGCAAGGGAGAATCCATCTCTAAGCCTCTCAGAAAATTATTGCTTTTAAGTGAAGAAAGTACAGCAACAACATTTGAAACCAATGAGGTTCCATTAGTTTTCCATTTTCTTAGTAATGTGTCCCCTGTTTTTGAAGTTGCCCGTAAAAAACTTCAAAATGAATCTACAACTGCAGCTGATAACTTTATGATACTATGACACATATGGCAAAACAGCTAGAGAGCAGATTTGCAGATAAGTTTTATAAATTGTTCGTCAATAAAACCTTTAAACATCTAGACGGTGGAAAAATACAATGTCTAACTGAGGGATACCAGAAATTTTTTGGAACAGCTGTGAATTACACGAGAAAAAGTAGTTTGATTTCACAAATAAAAATCCTCTTTTTGAATTAAGATCAATGGCTTGAATGGATAAAGTAGTTTTCTGATTGTCAGCTATTGTAGAACAGTTACATATTGAAAATAAAGTATCAGTTGATGATCTATACGATGAGTTTTCACAATAAAGGAAGTTCTTAATAGGGCAGTTCTCAAAAGGTGGGAACAAAAAAGTTAACTTTGAGCAATTTCAAAAATTTTCGAATTTGATATCAATTTTGCTTTTATTCTATAGTATGCATACCTAGAACACAATATATGAACATGAAAAGACAGCAGGTATTTGTAAAAATTGTTAATTAGCAAATTAAATTAGCAGTCTGTAGGTAACACATTTTGGACATTGTTGTCCTGTAGGTAACTGATTTTGGACATCATCATAATGTAAGTTTCACCATTTTGACAACTGTTAATCTGATTTTTAACTTTTCCAATGAAAATTTTATTTACTACTTTTTGAATTTTGCAATTTAATGATAAAGAAGATATTAATGAAGTACTTGAATGGCCATACATACTGCTCTTTACATATAATAAAGTTTTGGAATGATTTTGAAGAAGTTGATGAAAGGTAGAAAAAAGCTTCATGGAAATAATTATATACAAACTTGTAGTTTGGTTTATTGGGACAAATAAGGAATAAAAATAGAGACAAATACGACATATATATTTTTAAAGGAAAAATAAATAAAATATGCTCTAAGAAAGAATGTAAAAAGTGACATCAGTTTTAATAATGAATATTTTTTCTAATGTCATAGAATTAAAACGATGTCTAAAAAAAATTATTGAAAAAAGAAATTCGTATTTCTTTTTGGAGATCGTTAAATTTTATGTTTAAAAGAAATAAGAGAAAAAAAAAATCTAAAATAATAAAAGCGGCGGGGAAAAAAAAAATTGCTAGCGCAGGTAATAAAGGCGCCAAAACTGGTGCAGCTGAGGATTAACTACATTTGTCAAACTGGAATCCCTCTCTGGTAACCTTTATCTTATCGTATACTGTGTTGTCGCCAACGGAGGTTTGCTTGGCGATTTTCGCGCAAAATGGCTTTCGTTCGATCATAACAAGCCATGTTTCTACTGTAATTTATGTATTGTTCAATGTGTAACGTATTAATAATGCAAAATACCAATGGATTAAAAAAGATAACATCATAATAATCTTTTTTATTGATGTTAGAAGACAGTGGATTATAAAAAAATTATAAACGGACAGACTTATCGGCGTCAAGATCGTAACGCCATTTGGACATGTCACATGTATGTTTAAGAAAAATTATTTTTCTTCTAAGATACTGCATAAAAGCTTATGAAAACACTTTTAAACAATTAAAAACTGATTCTGAGGATCGATAAATACCTTTAAAACGAAAACATCATATACAGTGAAACCTCCCTTAACGGACACTCCCGAATAACGGACACCTCTAATTAACGGACATTTTTGCAAGTCCCAGTCCCTCAATATAGGCCATTCCATGTAATTCACTCTGAATAACGGACACTCCGAATAACGGACAGTTATTTCACAAAAAATTTCGCTTGCGATCGTAGCACTTCCGGTTTTTTTTTCTTTTCACAGAATATCTTAGTAACTGCTTGCATTACAAAGCTTTTCATCCTCCACAACTGATATCCCCCCCCCCCCCCCCGTCATTTCCTTATCACTGTTTCTTGGAATTAAAAGGGTGGTAATGGGCAGAGGCAGCGATTGGGGCTTAAAAGTTGGGGGCAGAAAAAAAAAGAACTAAAAGGCATGGTACTTTTTGCGGGCAGCAAAAAATGAAAAAGAAAATAAAAGTCATAATTTTGTAACCGCTAGTTTTGAAAGTATTGAAGCAGATAAGTGAAAACTGATGTCAGTCTAACAATTAACATACGTTTTTTTAAAGATTTTAATGAATTTTGTACACAATAACTATTCAAAAGTTACGATAAAAAAGAGGAAATTGGGCGCTTTTTCTAACTGGGGCTCTCAGGAGATGCAATTGAGCAGACCGGCGCCGGTAGTAGTTGGCTTTATGGCGCCGTGGTTTCGTTGGGTTGTTTAATTTTTAGACATGAAAAAGATTTGCCCATATTCAAGGTCATATTGCCAACTGTCAATCATACATCATGCAATAGTGATACTCGAGATAAAATAAATAAATTAACCATAAAAAGTGGGGGGGGGGTGTTGCTCCGCCGAATCGCCGCCGTTGGTAATGCAAAAAAGAGATGTCAAACTGTTTTAACTGTTTACTTTAATTGATTAAATGCTTTTTAAGACAAATGTGTGCTGTCAGTATACTTTTATTAAGAAAAAACAGATTAATTACACTTGACGTAAAATGTAGTAAACCTTTCGCAATTGTTTCGATTGTGTTCTAAAAAGGGAACAACAGCCCATTTTGAAAAAGGTAAATTAAGTAGTTCCTCCTAATAGCAGACACCTCCCAATAACGGACAAAACTTCTAGTCCCTTGACTGTCCGCTATTGGGAGGTTTCACTGTACTTAGTTCTCAAATAATAGCATTGTAAAGATCGTAACTTTTGGACATGCATCAAATTTCAAACTTACTTTTTTCTAAAATCGTTTACAAATTAAATAATCTGTCTTTACTTTTGTTATTTGTATAAAATATTAACAAAAAATTATTCAGTGTAAGATTCATGCCTTTAATTTTTTTTTTGAAACGTATGGAAATAATTAAAAAAAAAAAAATTTTAATGGTACATTTGCTCAGTTAACGTTTTGGTATGTCCAAAATTGTGCCATTTAGCAAAGAAAATATATTTTTTAAGGACATTTGAAGAGCTTTTTTTCCATAATTTATGTCAATTCTTGTCTCTATACAGCATTATAATTTACCTCAAAAATTTTAGAGTTAATTAAAATGAAAGTTATTTGGTGTTGAAGCTTCAAAGTTGAAGTCTGTGTTTGCTCCCACCTTTTTAGAACTGCCCAATAGCTTAGTTGCACAGAAAGCTATAAACATTGGCGATAAGTGGCAAATGGTACATTAAAATTATTTTGCTCATTCAGATTTCTCCATTGGCTGGTATGGCATTAAAAACCAAGTTTTGTTCCATGATTCCTTGCATTACTATTTCAGATAAAATAGTCACGTTTAATAAGAAAATTTTTCAATTGCACCGTCGAACTTATATAGCAAGCGCAAGTAAAAAACTAATTAGCACCTATTCCTATCAACGTCGATCTGTTTACTGAACTTCGTTCTATTGCTTGCTTTATTCTTTGAGTTAGAGTTTCTCCAAAAATGTGCTCACCCATAAACATACTGAGAGGAATCTTCCGAAAGCTATTAAAACTTGGTTGTTTATCACCCCTTAAAAATACATAACCAGTAATTGCCCTCAATCTCAAAAATATACCCCTACCCCCTTTTACTTCTCCAAACCTATCCCGTATTTACTGTTCTTAAATCTGGCAACCCTGATAGGAATGATGTCAATATGATTGAAATATCATGAGACTCTGTGTCAGCATTTATTATGGTTCATTCTTCTCAGATTGTAGCTCAGGCCCCTTTTATTCTTGCATCAAAAGTGGTGCAGAATTTATGCTTTGAAACGTGTATAATAATTTTCTTTATTTTAAAAAAAAGATTTTGCTAACGCTGCTCCTTATGAAAACTTTGTTTCTGAGTCATTTGCTGTTATGGACTCCACAGCTCTAAATGTATTTTTGCCCCATTTTCTTGATTGGTGAAATTAGAAGACAAGGCCCACCTATCTGATATTTTTGATCCAGCTTGTGTAATAACTATTTGAAAGTGTGTTTTTTAAGTCCCTGGTTGCTATATCGTAAAGATAAGTCGGGGAAAAAAAATGAAAAACATGCCACTTGGAGCAAATCCTGCTATTTAACGTATTTCTTAAATTTATTAATAGCTTATGGGTAAATATTCCAGCTGTGAACAATAGCATCTTCATACTTCACTTGCTTTAAACTTGAATTAAAATAATCTTCTCTGTTTTTGACTAAAAATGTCAAGTATCTGTCAAAAAATGCATTTCAAGCTCATATGCCGGTTTTCAAAGGCATAGCGTGACCAAAAATGAAAAAGGGGGGGGGGGGGGGCACCAGGGCTTTCACTAAGAAAGGTGTTGCCCCTCCCCCTTTCCCCAGTTTTTCAGAAAACCAAACTTTAAATGAAAAATTATCATATAAGCTTTGTGCTACAATATGATTAAGGTGAAAAAACAACGTAAATAAAGCACAAATATTCGAGAAAATGCTTTTTCTCGAATATTTGTGCTTTATTTACGTTGTTTTTTTCACCTTAATCAAACCAAACTTTAGTCGAATAAAAAATGAATTGGTGAATAAACATAACTTCATAATTACCGTAATTATAATTACATTTCTATCTTCTTTTTTTTTCTTTTGCCTTTTTTTATAAAAATATTGTGGAAATCGCAGAAAAATGGAGAAAAATTTATGTGCCAACAAAATATGTTTTAAATAGAGAAAAAGTTGGAGCACAAGATGTTCTGCTTGTTTAAGGGGAAGGATGAGTCTGAGAAGGGTTTCATTTGCACTAACTGTGTTGAACTCTCAGAAATCAGAGTTAGGATGCTTACTTTGGAGGGTGAGTTAGCATTAGACTGTAGGAGTGTAGATGGGATAAACACTCCAGAGGGAAAGGGGGAAGTTAGTAAAAAGGAGGTGGGCATCAGCTGTGTATTAGATAGTGGGAATATTCCAGAGGTAAAGGAGGAAGTTAGTAAAAAGGAGGTGGGCATTAACTGTGTGTTAGATAGTGGGAATATTCCAGAGGTAAAGGGGAAAGTTATTGCTGAGGCAACAGACTGGGAAACAAAGGGTATAATTTTGGGAGATTCAGTGGTGCGTGAGGTGGGAAACTCAATAGGCAGAGTTAGACGTAAGGTGGCTAGATGTTGTTTGTCAGGGGCTCGGGTGAGAGATGTAAATAGGGTGGCTGAAAAGAAGGGGGTATTTAATAAAGAGGATGTAGTTACTTTGTGGGTGGGAACTAATGATCTAGGCCATAGTAACAACAATGAGTTTACTAAGGAATGGGATTCCCTGTTGGACAAAGCAACCAACTGTTCAGCAAATGTCCAAGTGGTTGGTTTGCTTCCCAGATATGGAGTGCATAGGAGTTGGTTAATCCAACGGGCTAGGTGTATGAACCTGGTACTCAAGGAAATTTGCGTTAAGCGTTGTATCAGGTTTATTGATGTGTGGAGTAAATGTAAACGCGATTGGATTGCTAGGGATGGCCTGCATCTGAGCTCTACGGGGGTCAAAATGGTTAGTGGTTTGGTTTTAGAGGATTCAGAATCAAAAAACTAAGTTGGAATGGGGGACATGCTTTAAGGAGCAGAATTCGAATGGGTACTAACTATTGGGATTTTAGTAGAAACGGAAATAGGGTGGCTAGTAAGAGAAAATATTTTAACAGTTGGGATTCAAATAATCGCACAGCATTAAAGGTGACATGGACTTACTTAAGGTTTTTTATACAAATGCTCGTAGTATTAGGAACAAGATGGAAGAGTTGAAAAGCATAACAATAGACGAGAGGTTGGATATTATTGGAGTTACCGAGACATGGCTACCGGGCTACCGAAAGCGATGATGATTTATTATCTATTGCTGGGTATAATTTGTTTAGACAAGATAGAGTAGGTAAAAGAGGTGGTGGGGGTTTTTTTTTATGTCAGAGACACTTTAACTTGCAATGAATTGGTAATTAATGATAAACCTAATGAGATTGATATTATTTGGCTAGAGTTGATGAGCAATAAGGGCAATAAACTACGTTTAGGGAACATTTATAGGCCACCCAACTTAAGCCAGGGTCAAGATGAACAGATGTTTAGTATTATTAGTGACATTTCAAGCAAGGGGTCAGTCATTATAATGGGAGATTTTAATTTTCCAGGAATTGATTGGGATAATTTTTACCATAGTAATAACAGAGAAGAGGAATTTTTGAAAGTAATTGGTGACTGTTTTTTAGATCAAATTGTAACTCAGGGTACTCAACAGGACTTGATTTTGGATCTAGTTTTCTGTGATATGGAAGGTTCTGTTCAGGGGTTATGTGTAGGGGAACACATTGGAGACAGTGACCACAACAGTATTAGGTTTGGGATTAAATTTGATACGCACAAAGTAGAGAATTTTAGGTTTGTGCCCAATTTCAGAAATACTGATTTTGTGGCACTTAGGCAGAGTTTGAAAGCAGTTTTTTCTTCTGGATTGGACAATAGCGATGTAAATCTTCAGTGGGCAGAGTTTAAGGAAAAGCTAGCGAAAACGGTTGGGGATCATGTTTCTTTTAAGAGAAAGGGTGTCAACACTAAAATTTGGCCAATGTGGTTCTCCAGTGAAACTAAAGACGCTCTAAATTACAAGCAAGCTGCTTTTCATAGGTTTAGAGAAACTGGTCACAAATACAAATACAAATGTGACGACCAGCAACAGGCTCTGGGCCCAGCTAGGCTGGTGCTAGTCAATTAATTAGTCCCCAATGCAGATCAATGGCCCTCTTAAAGCTATCCACTCCCTTGCTCATTACCGCCTCTTCCGGTAAGCTATTCCAAGTGCCCACGACCCTGCTAAAGTAGTAGTTTTTCCTGATTTCCAAGTTAGCCCGAGATTTAAATAGCTTAAAACAATGACCCCTTGTCCTGCTTTCCCCGCAAAAATTTAACCCATTTACATCTTTCATTTTGAGAAATTTAAATAACTGAATCATGTCCCCTCTGACTCTCCTTTGCTCCAGGCTATACATGTTAAGCCTATTAAGTCTGGTATCATAATCTAAATCTGAGAGTCCCCTTACTAATTTAGTTACCCTTCTTTGAACCCTCTCCAATACAAAAATAAAACATTGCACATTGCAGATAGGCTCCAATATTGTAAGGCAAGGCGTAAATTTAAATATTTGGTACGGATTCAGAAAAGAGAGTTGGAGCAAAGACTGGCAGATAACATAAACAGGAATCCCAAGAGCTTTTTTGCATACGCTAATTCGGAGAAAGTTCGAAATAGTCATATTGGGCCACTGGTTGATGAGCACAGAATTTTAATTCAGGACGATATTGATATTGCTAATGTTCTTAATAACTTTTTTCAAGTGTTTTTAACGATAACTGTATCTCAACAGTTGACACCAACAAGACACGAGCTATAGTACAGCTTGAGGACTTTGTACTTTCCAGGGATGACGTTTTACTTCATTTGAAAAAAATTAAAGAGACTAAGGCTCCGGGACCTGATAATATTTATCCAAAAATTTTAGTCGAATGTGCGGAGGAATTAGCAGGTGTAATCGTAAATATTTTCAATGCTTCTTATAACTCGGGGACAGTGCCAGAGGACTGGAAGCTGGCTAACATTACACCGCTCTTCAAGAAAGGGTCTAAAGGGAGTACGGGAAATTATAGACCTGTGAGTCTAACTTCGATGGTTTGCAAAATTTTTGAAACATTGATAAAAATTAAGATAGTAAATTTTCTAGAGACTAATAATCTATTATTGACTAGTTTTCAGTACGGTTTCAGGAAAGGTAAATCTTGTGCAACTAATTTATTACATTTCTATGACAAAGTTACCATGGCTTTGGACAATAAGAAGCCTGTAGATGTTGTTTACATTGATTTTCAAAAAGCTTTCGATAAGGTACCGCATGTTGCTCTACTTAGCAAATTAGCTGATATAGGAATAGGAGGGAAAACTTTCATTTGGGTAAAAAACTGGCTGACCGGAAGGAAACAAAGGGTAGTTGTAAGGGGAAATTATTCTAATTGGAGTGAGGTTTTAAGCGGGGTTCCTCAAGGATCAGTGTTAGGGCCTGTTTTGTTCATTGTTTTTATGAATGATATTCACAAAAATATTTCTGGGAACATGAATTGTTTTGCTGATGATGTCAAAGTTATGGGGACTGTAGAAAATGAAGAACAAGCAAAACAGCTGCAAGAGGATTTAGATCATATTACGGAGTGGGCTGTTAAATGGGGTATGGCTGTTAATGTTGGGAAATGTCAAGTGCTACATTTAGGGCATGGAAATAAGTGTACAAGTTATTATTTGCAAGGTTCAGTCATTAGACAGGCAGACAAAGTCACTGATCTGGGGGTCTTAATAAGTCAGGATTTAAAGTTTAGCCAACAGTGCAGCATTGCCAGTAACAAGGCCAATAAGATGCTTGGGTTTATCAATAGATCTATTTCAAACAAATCTAAAGAAGTTCTGCCCTTATATAGAAGTTTGGTAAGACCTCATTTGGAGTATGCTGTTCAGTTTTGGTCTCCTTATCTTAAGAAAGACATTAATGTATTGGAAAGGGTTCAAAGGCGAGCTACAAGGCTAATAAATGGACTTTTTCACTTAGACTATGATTCCAGGCTTAGAAGGCTAAAAATGTACAGTCTTGAGCAAAGAAGAGACCGAGGGGACATGATTCAGTTGTTTGAATTTATTGAAATGAAAGATGTTACAGGGCTGAAGTTTAGCACTGAAAACAGGACAAGGGGTCATTGTTTTAAGCTATTTAAATCTCAGGCTAACATGGATGTTAGGAAAAGTTATTATTTTAGCAGGGTAGTGGAACCTTGGAACAGTTTACCGGAAGAGGTGGTAATGAGCAAGGGAGTTTTAAGAGGGCCATTGATCTTCACTAGGGATTGTAAATTGACTAGGACCAGTCTAGCTGGGCCCAGAGGCCTGTTGCTGATCGTCACTTTTGTATTTGTATAAATATAAAAAGTGAAAAAAAAAAAAAAAACAAGAATTTTACAGCAATAGTCAGGAGGCATGGACATTTAAAATAAAAGAATGTAAAAAGGTATCTCTAAAAAAAAACCATGTATCAGTTCTAAATCTTGAAAGTTTTTTTGACGGGGGCGCAAACGCTTGTATTTCAAACAAAAAATATATATATAAGGTTGTAAATTGAAAATTTCATTATAAAAAAAAAAAAAAACCAAAGCAGTTAAATAATTTTGGAAAAGAAAAACTGATGGAAAATTTTTCAGAACATTTTTATCAATAATTTAATCAAATAAAAAAAAAAAGATAGAGACATTGCCAAAAAAACAGAGGGGAAAGAGAGGTCCCGAACTCTATCCCTTCAAACTCACGCTATCAAAACTTGCCTAGAAGAGCAATTTTGAAACTTTGACTTTGAAATTCTCCAAATCCCACGTCTTCTCCTATCGCCATCAAAGATGATCTAGAATTGTGTATAAGGACTTTGGATTTCAAGAAGCATCAAGAAGTGCGCCCCTGCCCAAACTTTCAAAATTACAGCCCTTCCCCCATCCGTAAACATCATCTAAAATTCCATTTTTAGGACTTCGAGTAAATTCCGAAGGTCCCCTAACCTTTCCTACCTCTAATATCACCAAGGACCTCTAAAATATTGCATTTATGGCTTAGATTCTGATAACATTTCTGGGGAAGAGTCCCTGAATTTTCTATGATAATATCATTGAACATCTTTAATATGATTCCTCTAGCCTGGCGGTTCTCAACCCATGGGCCACGAACAGCATGTCACTGGGCCATGGACAGTGATCGAGAATCTGAACCATTAAGATAAACCTCAGGAACTTAATTTCTGTTTTTTTGCGAAAATTCACTTATTAGATGTGCCGTCACTCAAAAGCTTTCCATGGCTCTTATCCAAAAAGGAACTTTAAGATTAAGATTTAACAATATTTCTAAGGAATTTTCCTCTACTACTGAAGATGAAATCTAATGAATCAGAGGCTCCTTTAAAGAAAATTGCTAAAGAAACTAAGTATTAGCTTCAAGTTCAAAATGCTCCTCTTTTGTTGTACGGGCATGACTATCCAGTGAACTGAGATATTTGAGGGCCTTTGCGAGGACCTACCTATTTAAATGAGACTTTTCCTTGCAGTTTTTGAAAAATAACATAGAAATGCATAGATTGTTGCGAGTTATTTGACGCCAAAATTATCCATTTCCAATCCAGATATTAACTCCCTCGTAGAGGAAAAACAGCGTCGAAAATCCCATGCAGCTTTAACTTTGATGACTTGTTTTTGAGTTTTCTTACGGCTGTGCCAGTTAAGAAAATGCAATAAATTTAAAAATTATTTTGAAAATTGTTCTTGCACAGTATTTTATGTCAGTAGTGGCAGCAAGAGGGGAGAAGGGGACTAACATCTCCAAAACTCTTGTTTTTAACACTTTCAATCCTAATACGGTACGTTATTTACACTAAAAGACAATTATGAGCAGTTGTTATGAGATAGTTATGAGCCCCCCCCCCCCCCCCCCCCACGATCACCGAAAGTAAATTTTAGCGGTGCAAATAATCTATAGCAGTTAGTAAGCCTCAATGATGATTTCTATAAAATTGGTGGGCTGCTAAAAAGGTTGAGAACTGCTGCTCTAGCCTCTTGTTCTGTCCCTTCTTGAAAAACAAAATCCTGGGGAAATGCCCCCAGACCGCTTTTCCACACTAACATTAGCAAAGATCGTCTAAAGCATTTTTAAGGCCATACCAATTCAAAAAAATAGATACTCTTCTTGATTTTTGAGCTAATTTCTTTATAGTTCTTGGGACAAAGATTACGTGTCCAGCAAGTTGGGGAGGGAACCTTCCCCCTTTTGCCCCCCCCCCCCCCCCCCCGACGCTATGCCTCTGATGGTTTTAGCACATGTATTACGGATATCACGCATGCTTTTGGAACAAAACGGTAGGACGAGTTTGCTTCTCTAATACGGTGGCAATAGCCTCAACTAAAGCTAAACTATAATGAAATTTTATGTTCTTATATGTAGCTTTGTCACAGAGATTTGTTTTATATTTTTGAAAATAGAAAGCTTGCTTGTTATGGACTTGACGTCCAAAGACACAGAATTTTTTACTTGAACTAAGTAGAAGTTTTTGGTGAAAGTATCTACTGTTCATGTTTCTATCTAATGAAGTTTTTTTTAAATTATATTTGAGCTCATCTAATGTTTTTTCATACCAAAATAATAGAAAACTGAGACAAGACCTAAAATAACTTATTCTCATTTTTCAGGATGCTTTTTCAACTTTGCCATGGCAGATTGACACACCAAGTGTTCTTAAAACTGTTTTAAATGGAAAAGATTTTACTTTTGAAGATTTAAAAATTGGAAAATTATTAGCAAAAGGAAGTAATGCTGCTGTTTACAGTGCTTGTCTTGAGCCAAAAGAAACAAGTAATTCTTTTTAAATGTGAAATTAAAATATGCGTAAAATGAGTTCTAGCATAGATTTTTGATTTTTTTTTTTCCATGATAGTTCTTTCAAATTACTATATCCAAATTTACAAATTAACATGCCAGGATAAAGTTACTTCTTTTTATCAGACGAAAAATGTTCAAGAAAATTCACCTGTCTGATTGGGCAAAATCAAAAAAATATTGCCAAGCTACTGTGTGTTTCACAAGAAAAGCTCCCGCCGTCAAGTCTGAGCCCGTCTACTGCCATAGAAATGGACTTCGTTCATTTTCTACAAGGGTTAGACAGAAGGCTTTCTGTTGCCATTTCACCACTCGTCTTCTTGCCTTTGTGCAGTCATACGGGTTTTTCCAACATTAAGCTTCTCTTGGAAAAATGAGATGCGTCTCTTTGCTATAGGGGCATTCCACGGTATTTTTTACATTATGTAGAGTCCGTAACGTGACCTTTTTTTGCCATAACTATTTAATTTACCGTTTGATTTGAAAATTATTTAATTTGAGCTGGTGTGTTGGTAGGAAAAGATCAAAATAAAATAATATGCTAATCAAACAGTAAATTAAAAAGTTATGGCAAAAAAGGTCACATTACGGACTTGACATAAATGTCAAAAATGCCTTGGAATGCCCCTATAGCAGTAGACAGGCACAGACATTTCGACTGGGGCTTTTCTCATGAAGGAAGGACAGTACTAATTGTTGGGAGAGATTAGCGTAACTTTTTGGCAACACTTGTTTTAGAGAAAATTTGAAGATGATTTTTCAGATATAATATTGCAATTTGCAAATCTTTTTAAATTGATTTTTTGAATACTAGCTTTTCCCCGCCGCTTTGTTCTCTGAAATGTAGATTTCGCTAGGAAATTCTGGTTGTTTGTTAATGTAGGAATCATTTACTTAAAAGCAATTACCTAGCTCATTTAGTTCTGGTAATTTGGTCAATACAAAAAAAAGCTGAATAATTACAAAAAAGGAAGAAAAAAATACTCAGTATAAATCAGGAATAAGTGTAGGAGGCAAAGAGAAATTTGTATGTGCTGTATCTAAAAAATTTCACTTGAATGAGGTCAACAGTTCTTAAATGAAGTCAACATTTCCCTTTAAAATTCGATCCTCATTAGATTGTGCCTAGTGCTGTGCAGCTTATCTGCAGGATTGTAGCTTTGCTCCCTGAGAGAAAAAGGAGCAAAGACTGCATGACAACTGTCCCTCTTGAATAAATAAGGCAAAATTTGCCATTCAAGCTAAGACAACAGTTCTAAAATGATGTCAGCAGTCTCTACTAATCCCAATTTGAATGCAGTTCTTAAGAAGCCCTATTAGAGTGAACATTAGTCCTCAATAATCTCCATCACAAGAAAGTCAACAGTTCCTAAATAACATCAGCGGTTCAGCTAGAAATGCTGATCACAGAAAAAACAATTTTTAAAAAATTCTCATTTGAATCTGGACAATGATACACAAAAAGAACATTAGGAAAAGAAAAACATTCCCCAAAATCCCCATTAGAGTAAGGACCATCAGTGTGTGGAAATCTCCCATACAATAATTATAACAGTTTTCAAATGATGTCAAACACGCTGTGACAGTATCTGTCTGGAATAGCTCTGAAAATCTTCAACATCAGAGAAGAGCAATAGCATAAATAGAACACCCTTTAAAATGAGAATAATGTTCCTGATTGTTGCCATTAAAATAAGGACATTAGTCCCACAAAACTCTAATCAGTATCATCAATCCTTAATAAAAACACAAAGAAACATTAACTGTTCCATTAAAGTTGAAGATAATTTGCCATATTTTTGGAGCTATGCAAACGTAATCACTTGGCAATAAATAATGGATTTGGTGTATTATTTTACATTTTAATGCAACTTTTTATTTATTAGTAAAAAAAATATAAACTTTAATAGAAATTTCAATGATTTTTATTTTCACTTATTTCCCAGAATTTACATTTTAGTACAACCAGAGTGCATAAAGACTCCTAGGAAACTACTGAGGGGAGAAAAAAAAAATGTTTCCAAGATACTTGGAATTGCTTGGATTTTCAAAATGGTCTTTGGAATTATTTTTAATCAAAACCAACACAACTTCGATCATGTTTGCAATTCTACAAAAAGAAATTTCATTTTCATTGCTCAAAAAGTAAGAATAGCTATAGCTGATGCAGGACAACTATTGAACCATTATCATATGAACCACAAAACAGTGTCAGCATATTTTTGAGGCAAAGCGAAACTAAAATTCAAAAAGTAACAAGTTAATGAGGTTTTGAAAATTTTCATTCCTGTTTTCTTTCTTTCTTTTTTTAGTGTGTGTGTAGTGTAAGGTGTTTTTGCTGTTTTTATTCTAAATTAATATGAATAAAATTTGACTGTTGACTTTCTTGTGTTCTTATTACATTTGTTAAATTAGCAGGAAGTTTGTCCAGAGCTAAAGTTTCCATTTTGTCAGTCCCCATTTTGCCATCATACATTTTATAGCCGTAGCTATACCTTTCTTTTACTTGTCTCAGACTTCAAATAAATCAAATACAACTTCTGAAGAGATGAGAAAATATGATGTATTCTGTCATAATCTTGTGCATTAAGTTTAGCTATGTTGGCCAGTTGCCACCTTAGCCAAATCGCCCACTCTTCCACTTCAGTTTATTTTTCCTGATATTTTTATCATTCTAAATTATTTCACAGTTTGCAAAATTTTATATAAATTATAATTGATATGAATTATTTTTGATTAATGTTGATATTAGTGTAAACTTTTGACAACCTTACTTATTGTTTTGCTATCTTTCATTGCAATATCTTACTATGTAAGTTGTTGAGATTAATGTAGTTAGAGCCACCTATAACTACAATTAACCAAATTTAATATCTCGTAAGACTGCCTAATTTGCGCCATGAAATCGGCATTTGATATTTTTCCAATTATTGTGTTTGATACATTCTTATTTGACTCGATAATGATAAACATGTTTCTTGTATTAATTATTTTATCATTTCAGAATCTGAATCAGAAAATAAGGAACAAAAGTTGGAAAAGAGTTTTTCAGAACTTTTCAAGGATAATTTAATGGTTAATTCAAGAGTCATTATTTCTCATTCAGAAGGTGAGCCAAGTAAGTTGCAAGGGAAATCTTTTTTGGTTCATGTTTACATACCCTCCAATATTGCTCACCCAGTCATCTGTTGCACTTACCGTAATATGACCAACTTGATATAAAAAGGACCGATATCTTCAGAAAAACTCTTTTACAAATGTGCATGCTATAAAATTTCAGACCATTTTAATATCAGTATTTCCGAATTAATTTAAACATTTATTTATTTTGAAATAAAATTTGGCTAAGTTCCAAATACTGATACCATGGCCAAATTAAAATACAGTCAAAATATAATAACCCAAAAATTATTTTATTCATTTTAAAAAAATATATATGTATTTTTTTTTTTTCCAGCTTTCATACTCTGTTGAAAAAATGCAATATTTTTACAACTGCACTTTGAATTGTATTTTCTTTTTAATTTCCATTTTTGAACGTTATTAAGCTTTGTCAAAAGAGTAGCAAATGAAATTTTCTTATTTTCATTAAAACCTTAATTTTGAATATTTAAACAAAGTTCTGATCACACACACATTTTAGGGCAAGTTTTTAAATGTTATGAAGTTAAATTCTGAATTGAGTAAAATTTTATAAACAATGTTTATTTTAAAAATATTTTCAGTTACTGTTTTTGCTTCTTTTTTTTTTTTTCTTAAAAATCTACTGTTTTTGAAGTAACATCTACTGTTTGTGTTTCTTTCAATAAATAATGGCAAGACATGCCATTGTAATGCAGAGAAAAGCATGTTTTTAAAATAATTTCGTTAGGTAGTATAAGGTCTCTCTAGGTTTTAAATATGAGCAATGTTTTTTTTTTTTAAATAATGGGTGTAACTTTGTAATGAATACGTATGCAGATCAACAATCTGAAATGAGCAAGTTACTAGAACCTAGGCTGTGTGGATTTGAGAAAGATGGTTGTAATTTTGCTAAAGAAACTTTTGTTACTAGAGATAAGAGACAAGAGTATTCTCATGTTGAGAGTATTATCAGAGAATAAGAGTGTTCCTTGATTCCTGAATTTAAAATTTAAAGGATATACTAGGGAGCTCTGTTTTCTAAAAATAAATATTAAATCAAAATGTCGTTTATATTATGAAGTAATTTTCATTCAACATTGTTAAAGCATGCAAATGAAATTATTTATGTCTTTACCTTATTACTTTATAATGATGTATTTCATTTAGGAACATTTTCTGTGAAACAATGAGAGAAGACTAAGATGAAAAAATAGTTTTTAAAAATTTCTTTTGAGAAGATATAAAATATTATCTTTCTAATTAATTTTATAAATTTTGAAATAAACAATTTGCCTAATTACATTTATGACACTATTTGCATAAATGTTTTTTAATTAATTACATTTTGAAACCAGTAATATTAAAATCTTGCTTTTTGTTTCTTGCCTGTAATCTTGCCTTTTTTAGGGATTTGAAAACTTTAACTTGTTACTCATCAGTTAAACTGTCATTAAATACAATAAGAACAAAAGATACAGCATGTTTTGTTTTGTTTTTTCTCCTCTGTGACAAAATTATATCTATCTTTGCTGGTTGTAAATTTCGGAAAGAGAAAATGGTGCTTTTCGGAGGAAAAGTTAATAAATAAGCAAATAAAATGAAGTAAAATGGAAAATAAGAAGGGAAACCATTGGATGGTTTTGTTATTCTTATCTTTCATAAGTTCCCAAAATATTTATTTCATGGAATTTAGTTCCAGCCAAATTTGTGTATACTTGTAGTCAAGGGCGCCCATATAGGGGAGCAAGGGGGGCTTGAGCCTCCCCCTTAGAAATTAGAACTCCCTTGCTTATAGTACTTTTTTCTTTGCAAAAATGTAAAATCATTTCTTCTCCAGCCATTAAATGAATAAGTTATTGAAAATGTCAAGTTTTAATTACTCTCTGTCCTGAAATCTGCTTCCATGGAAGAAATATCCTGCTAAACCATGGTTAAAATATCTGAGCTCCCAGGGCCAATCCTAGCAGATGTGCAGAGTGTGCACCGCACAAGGGCCGCCAATACAAGGGGCGGCCGCAGGTCACATCATATAGTTCTTTTAATCAAATAAAATTCCTCAAGAATTTCTCACAAGATGGCATAAGTTGAACAAATATGCAGAATTTTAAATGTTCAATTACAGGGTGGCGACAGATCAGGGAAAAGTCAGGGAACTTTATCACTCAGGAAAAAATCAGGGAAATATCAGGAAATTTTAAAAAAATAGCAAAAATCAGGGAAAATTGATTAAATGAAGAAGAAAAAAAAAATTTTCCTTTGCAAAATGAAGTACTTTGATTCCCTATGAATTTTCCGCCAATTATTTGTATATAAAAAAAGTAAAATTAATGAAGTGCGATCATGCAATGCCGCATATTTGTGCATTTTTCTCCTCAACATCAAAGTATTCAATCTTGAATGAGCTTCCTGAGATTGCTTCTATGTCTGTAAAGTTCTTTATTTTAGCAAGCTTAAATTTTCCTTCCACGCATTCCATGCTACGTAAAATAAACAACCTTACAGGCAAAGAGGAAACCATCATTAATGACTTTGCTCCCTCGCTTTTACTCATTGTCTTGAAGTAATTAGCATACTGTTGTCGCGATTTCAAGAAAAAAAATTTTTGTTTCTTAAATTAATGCTGATAAAATCTTAAAAGTTATCACTTGGCGTTTTTACTTTAATTGCTAAAATTGAATGTTGACTAAAAATCAAATTTGTGTTTTGCCATGGTAAAGATTTTGATGAATTTTGTACACAATAAATTTCCCGAAGAAACGCTTAGACATGAATTAGACTTGCATTATTTACTCCAAAGTATTTTGAGATGTCACAAACACTTAAAAGTTTCATTGAACAAGTATGGCTTGTTTAAGTTAATCAATTGATTTACTAATATTTAAACAGTGAATACGTAACCTAAAAGTTACTGCTTGTGTTAAATTCACAGACATAAACAGATTTACAAAGTGAAACATATAATTATGTTCTGAAAATGTTGACATTTCTGCTTTTTTTTTATAATTTCTGGTTTGGATTCCTAAATTGGAAAAAAAAAAGAACCTCGGTTGCCTTAACCGTTTTAAACATTGCATTTTATTTAATATGCAATGCTTTTCATGTAGGGCAAAGAAAGGAATCAATTATCATTGGTAACGTAAATCAGGGAAATTTGGTGAACTTAATCAGGGAAATCAGGGAAAAGTCAGGGAACTTTTTTTTCCAGTTCCTGTCGCCACCCTGAATTATCAAAATAGGTGCCAATTTTCCAACAGCATAGCATATTAAGAAAAATGGAATGTTAGAGCACATTGTGTTGCTCCATTATCCATTAATATCAACTCTTTACCGACATGCTTCATTTGGTTGCAAAATTTGCGACAGAACTGGTAATCAAGCATGAATACAGGGAGAAGCAATGACGGAAATCCCCCCCCCCCCCGAAAGCACGAAAGGGTGCCTTCTAAAGGCCACTAATGCTCATCCCCAGCGTCCCAAGCTTTTATTGACCCTTAACAATGAAGACATATTTTATGTAAAAAAAAACTATGCTGGTAGGATTTAGGCTGCAGGTATTTCAAACAACAAATTCTGTGTTCAACAGTCGTGGATGCGTGGAGACTAGAGAGACAATGGAAAATTGCGACTTCCCTGAGAGTCAAACATATATAATCAACGAACTAAAATTTTTAATTTTCCCCCTTTACAGCATTTTTTTCTAATTAAAATCACGAATAAACTGCTTGGTTTCAGATCAGGTAGGAGGACAGGGCCCTTGCCCCGGGTTACAAATTTTAAGTGTCGCTCCAAAACGAAGATCCAAAAGGATGCCTTGACGAGACTAAAAAAGGCTTCAAACTGCGTTTTTAGGAGTTTAATTGCAGAAAATTTCGCTGGTTGAACCACCGATTTTAAGGATCCAATTAAGTCTCTTATTCAACCTTTCTACCTTAATGTAATCAAACATAGCCTAAAAATGACGGCTCCAAATACCAAAATTTCTTTTCTGGGGACAGACCTTCCTAACGTCATCCAAAATTGCTCAATGGTACGAGGCGTCTTTTTAAAGTAAGTTCCGTTTTTATATAAAAAAGGAACAAGTACAGATAGAGCTAAGTAATTTAGTGCACAAAAATCTACCACCCTCACGCTATTTTTCGACATTGCTCCCGTGATTTTCCAAGCATTTGTCATAACGTGGTACAGGTTTTTGTATACCTATTCGTACAAAGTTACCGCCCGTTTAGTCAACCATGAGGACTCTTACAGGGCTTTGGCTGGGGCGTTTTTGAACATCCTCTGGTCTGCCCTCACCTCGCTCGCAGCATCTTTCATTTGTTTCGGCATCTAAAGTCTTTCCAAGATGGTCTGTGGCACTACAGCAATAATGAGCTCAGAGAACATGTTATCCCATGGCTGACTACACAGGCGGCAATTTTCTATGAATAGGTATACAAAAACCTGTACCACGCTATGACGAATGTTTGGAAAATCACGGGAGCAATGTCAAAAAATAGCGTAAGGATGGTAGATTTTTGTGCAATAAATTTCTTTGCTCTATCTGTACTCGTTCTTTTTTTATATTAAAACGGAACTTACTTTAAAAATACGCCTCGTATTTTTTGAATTTCTTTTTTGAAATTTTTGCGGTAGAGGGCCTTGAAATTCATTACCTTAGGTTAATAGCAAAGATGGTTTGAATTAGCGTCTGTAGAGAGACCCCCAATCCTACCCCCTCTCACTTAACGTATTCTAAAACAAACTAAAATTGTGTTTTTCAATTATCAGTTTCGAAGAACTTTGGGGGAAATACTGTGGATCCCCCTTTTCTTCAACGTAATCACTACAGCTCAAACGTTCGTTTTAGATGGTTCCGTGAGCCACCAAACCCTTCCTGCCTAAACTAGCCTGAAAATGACTTCTGTTTCATTCAACCGCTCTTTGTCCCATCGTTATCAAACAATGCCTAAAATATGAATTTGAGACTTCCATTTCTAAAAAATTCCGGATGGCTTACGTAAATTTTCATGGCGCTAGGGCATCCAGCATCCCTCATCAATCGGAGACAAGTCTTACGTTGTATTTTTCAGATATTAATATCGAAAAATATTCAGAAAGATCCGCTGAAACGTCTCGGTTTCCTTAACATCACCAAAGGTAGTACGAAATTGCGCTTTTTAGAGCCCTAAAACCCTTCCCTCACAAAACTAGACTAAAATTGATTTAATTCCGAAAAATATTTCTCTCAGTTCCGAATATTTTCCCGTTTCCCCTATCGTGTCCAAATCTAGCAAAAAATGTGTTTTTGAAACAATAGTGCCGATAAATTACCAGAGGAAAGATGCCAGACCCCCAACCGTCACCAAAGACAGCCTAAATTTGAGTTTTAAACTTCAATTTTGAAAACTTTTGATAGGAGACTACCAAATCTCCCTCCCTCCAGCAACGTCAACAAAGATTTCCCAAAATTGCTTGTTTAAAACTTCCGTTTCAGAAAATTTTCTGGAAGAGAGTCGATCCTTTCTAAACTAAGGTCACAAAAAATAGCTGCAATTTAACATCAATTTTTAAAGAATTTTAGGAAAGAACTCCAACATTATTTTCCCCTTAAGTCTCGAAAAATTTCCTAAAATTGCAATTTTTGACGTCAATATTGAAAATTTCTCCATGGACCTTGAATGTTCCCGACTCTTTCGTCCTGGCAACCAAACACAACGAAAGATTAATTGCAGCTATTTTTTTATACGCCAGTTTCGAATATTTTCTGGGAACGACCCCCCCCCCCCCCCCCCCGTTTCTCCTTCCTGCGTCTTTCATCTGATGTCACCAAAGACAGACTATAAAATGCGTTTTTACGACTAGTAAATTTTTTGTACCTATTACTTTCTTCAAAGATATGAATTGTGCCTAAGGAGTTTTTTCTAACTTTTTACATCAATTCATCCTTCTTCTGTATTTTTTTAAAATTAGAACTTGATACAGAAATTTGAAGAACGATTTATATAGATTTATATGGGCGTTATAATCAAAACATGCAAATTGGACTTCAGGGACGGCACATCAGTTCTTTGCACACGGGCGGCCGACACCTTAGGATCGGCCCTGTGAGCCCCCCCCCCCCCTTACTATTTTGCATATGGGCGCCCATGCTTGTAGTGCACAGTGGTGTTCCCATAGGGTGTACTCCATATACGCTGTATACTCTCAAAATTTTTTTACCCTCAAGCTTCAAAAAATTTCATACTATGACACATTATGTATGTATACACACATTGTGTGTAATGGATTACTGTTAGTATACCCTCAGAAAAATTGATAGGAACATCACTGGTAGTGCAATAATATGTGATATTCATATTATTGTTTCACAAAATTAAAAAAAAAAAATAAATCTTCGTTCTTAATGCTTGAAATTATTTTAAGAAATAAATGAATATTTTTAAGTGACTTAAACATGTAGACTAATTAAATTGTAATGGAGTTTCAAACTTACATTTCAAGGACTTTTTCAGATATTGCTAAAACGGTGATGAAGAAAGAAAATTTAAGTCATCTACAGAATTATGATTCAAATGACCTTGCTGTCAAAGTTATGTTTAACTACAGTGCAGAATCGAATGCTTTTGCCATATGGCGGGCTATGTACAAAGAAAGTTTACCATCAATTTCTGAACTTTCTTTGGGAGACTTTGCAAGGAACAAAATTAGGTAATTACCTTCTTTTTTGTATTGGTTATGATTTGTTTTGATTCTGTTTTCCAACACTATATTACAAAATTAGGTAATTGCCTTTGTTTCATATTAATTATGGATTGTTTTGATCCTGTTTTCCAATTTTACATTATGAAATGAGGTATTTTGTGACAAAACAACCAGCTCTATCTGGGAATATTCAAAAGTGCTTTTTAATATTTTTATACTTTTACTACCACTCCATAGAGTGATTTGGGACGAATTTTTATTATCCCTCTCAAACAACTATTTTACATCAAAAGCAGCTCAATTCATGTTCTTAATAAAGATGTATGCAGGTAACATCAACAAAATTATTATAAAAGTCTGCTTAATTTCCTCCCATTTTTGATTGCACGGAGTATGAAATGTTTTTTGTTCTTCCGTAAAATTTTAAAAAGTGGATTGAGCTTGTTTTGGTATTGGGCATTTCATTTGCATAACTTTTCTTGTCCTCATTATTCAGACATGGTCATGGAATGTAGAATATAAAAAATGCTATTTTCATCGACTTGATTATAATTCTCTAGATGTAAAATTAGAGTTTGAGTGGATAGGTTTTCAAAGAAATACTGTGAAATTGTCTGTTAAGTTTTACTTTGATAATACTTGTTGCCAAAAAAATTTTAAAGGAAAGTGAATGAATGAAAGTAAGCTGTTTGTAACAGTTTTATAAACTAAGGAATCATATGGAATTCTCTGGGCACATTCCTCAATGGGATGGTTCCATAAATGGACCATTCCACGAAAGAGTCAACCCTTTACAGGGTTCCCATGGGTCCTTAAAAGTGCTTTATTTTAGTTACAGTTGCAAAGAGCCCTTTAAAGTGCTTTATTTTGTGCTGAAACTCTTGATTTTTTTTTTATTTTTACAGTGCTTTATTTTTGTTCTGAAAGTCCTTTATTTTTGCTGTTAGCGTGTGTTATTCCCTGTTTTTTTCCCCAATTGTTGAAACCCCTATGCCACTTTTTTTTTTTTAGAATTTTTTTTTTTTTTTTTTTTTGCTTCTCGCCAAAAAAGCAATAATTGCGCAAAATGAAGCATAGGATTGTGTGAACTGTTACAGGAAACAACCCTAAAATACGTAGTTGGGGGAAAACACCTGATGTGGTTCTTGTCAAATTTTGTATTGACCTTGCAAATTTAAAAGAAGAATTGAAAACTTGAAAGAGGAATCATATATTGCTCTCAAAACAATAAAAGATCCACATAATTTTCTGTGGGGTTTACTAAACATTAAAACTACCAAGGAATACTTATCCTCAGATGTAAAATCACGTCAAAAATTTATGGAGTATGTGGAAAATAAAAATTTAAAAAATGATGCTGTTCCAAAAAAAAAAAGAAACAGATAACTGTTGAACTTAAATTTGAAGAGAGAAAAAGAGTGTTAGGAGTTGGATATTTTTTCACTTTTAAAACTGTCTATGAACTTTCGGAAAAAAGCAGAAATGTTAAGAGATATAACATTTTGTAGTTAAGCAAATAATTTGATGAAATCTGCATGAGAAAAAAAGCCCCAAATAAAACAAATAGAAAAAGAAATAAATGAAAAATTTGATGAACTGAAAAATGAAAACTGTCTCATTTAAAAAAGCATTCAGCATAACAGATATGTGTTTCCTTACGAGTTGTACTATTGTTAAGAGTAGTACTATTTTGTTTCTTTGAATTTGTTCTTTATAGTTAACTGTAAAAAATGCTCCTTATTTTTATTTATTTAAGTTTGATAAATTACATTAAGTACATTTTAACTGGAGGAAATAAAGAAAAATAAATACAGTCGAACCTCCACATATCGAAGTAGCAAATTGTCCGGAAAAAATTCGATACATAGAAACAATCTCAGTTTGTCATAAAAACCCTCCTAAAATATTAAAATTAAAGCTAATTTTTGCCAACTGTAATGCTGTGTCATGTTTTTGAGTGAGTTTTCTGTCAAGTTTTAGTACTTTTATCACGGCTTTCCAATTTCTTATAAAAGCTCGAAGTCTGCTTGAAAATACTAAATTTATCAGAAATGACATTTTTGCTCATTCATACATCTTTATTCTTCAGCAATTCAACTTGATCCGCAACAAGGAATTTCATTTTGACAATGAAATCGAGAAAAAAGTAAAACATCACTTTACTTAACTTGAATGATTTCCACTAAAGCTAAAAAGACTAGGAATGATAATCAACAGACAATAGGGATAAACTTGAAACTTAAACAGCAAACTTGAAACTGATTTTGCTGTATAACTAGTTACAACTAAGATTTGAAATAAACTTGAGGGAACTTCAGAACTTCAGAATGGAACAGCAACCTATCTGCATGCCTCTTAACCCCAGATTGCTTGTGAATTTCAAAGCAACCTTTAGTGAACATAATTTTCTCCCCTAACCTTCATTTTTCATGAGACAAACGGTCTAAAAGAGGAAAAAAAATCTAAGAATGTCTCAAATTTTTTTGATGTACAGAGATCTTTGATATATTTTTAAATATATTGAAACAATTTTTCAATGAAATGGACATGGAAATTTACTGGGACTTAGATATGTAGAAAATTTCGATATATAGAGGTTCAACTGTAGTTATTTTAGGGGTGATAGTGATTTGAAACTTTTGGGTTGCTGTTTCCAAAATGTTCAGCTGAAATTCTAAAACTGAAATAAAAAAAACTATTAAAATGTCTTTTTTCAATGATTTTTGCATGCATATTTGAAGATTTTTTTTTCCGGAGGGGGGTATGGGGGGGGGAGAGCTTCGTCATAGTTTCCGAAAATTTCACACTGTCTTCAGAAAATTTAACTTGAGTCCACTATCACCCCTGCAGTTATTAATTTTTTAATTTTTTTTTTAAATTGTAACTAGTATATTGTCGTCTCATAACAACAGTAGGATATCTTAGTGTTATTACTGGGATTAGATGTCTTACTGTTGCTCTGAGGTGACGATATTAAGAAAGTTTTGTGTGAGTTCGGTTATCCTCGGTATTTGTTCCATGACTGGTGTCACATGCAATATTTAACTTCAAAATTTGAATATTAAAAATTAAACTTAGTAGTAATAAGAATTTTGAATCCAGCTAGTGTTCAAGCAAGTTCTTACTTTTTCTTTTACAAATACAACTGTAATTGCAATGTTGGCCTTAGATTCTGTTAGTTTTTTTTATTCTCTGAATTTTTTTTTTTTTTTTTTTTTGCATTAAAATCATGCTTTTTTTTTTTCACCTATGATGCAAAAGATTCAATCAAATATCCTAAGGGTACATTATAAGTTAAGAGGGGTTTTTTAGCTTTAATCAAAGGGAGTGTGAAAGTGACTTTTTATCAGTTCATTTCATATTTTCCATTGAAGTGCTTGTTTAACCCAAGACCAATAATTAATGTGTAGTGTGTTTGCTTCCAAGAGTTCCAAGGAGGGGGAGGGGGGCTGATGCGTCCTATGTACTTAAGAAAGAACTTTTTTATTCCTCATAAATATGCTTTCTTTTTGAATTAAATTTCCGTTACTCGTCCTTCAATCTTAATAAAAATGCAACGTTTTGGCTGGATAGCGCCGTGGACCCCCATGGGTCCGCGGACCACAGTTTGGGAAACTCTGGTTTAACCCTTTTACCCACTTTTCTTTTCTTTTTTTTTCTGAATTACTGTTTTTGTGAAATTTACAGTAAATATTTATCCTGCTCGTGTTGCTTCCTATGTTTCATTAAAAAGTAATAATTTTAAAGGGTAATGACAAAACTTTTTTGCTTAAGAAATCACACAAGTCTGTAATTTGTTAAGCAGAAAAGATTTGTTCATTGATTATTAATGTATTATTTTTAATGAAATACATGAGACCTCTTGTGCAAGACAAAATGACCGTTTTACATGAAATGGCCCAAACAGAGATCAATATATATCCAGGGTTGTACATAATCATATGCACATAAACTTGGAAATTTTGTTCCTTCAAAAGGATCACTGTTTGAAACAGACCAATGGGATTTGCCACACTGGGGGGCCAAAAGGTGAATGAGGTAGGACCGACAAGAGGCCATGTCAGCCTAGTCAGAAACTGGGGCCCCCATAACCAAGCTGGCTCAAGGCCCTGGAATAAGGTGTTGGGAATGCTCATATTCCCAACTGGTTAATGACTTGCTGTTGTATAGAGTAGACAAAAGATGAATTTATCCTGGTGCAACAGTATGTGAAGAACTAGGCTAATTGTGTTAAGTGATTTTAAGAGGGACATTAGACTAGTTGCAGATGCAATTTACTTTTTCATTTAATTACATGTAAGCAATGTGGCAAAGAAAAACAATATGAGCAAGGGAATTTTACTTTTTGTTATAGGAATCAAAATCTAAAGAATAACTGAGAAATTTCTAGGTTATTTTCTGACCTAAACTAACTTTTTTTACACTTAAAAAAAAAAAATGCTACACTAAAGATCCTGTTCAACCATTTAATCATTAGAGTCTTTAATACATCAGCTGTATCTGTGCTTGAGCAATCAAGGTGGGCTTGATACTTTCTGTACCTTAGGGCCAGAAGGGCGTAAGTCACTTTATGGTAATTTTACAGGAGAGAGGAAAAAAATTTCTGGCACATGCAAAGGATGGGAAGTGCACTCTTTTAACCCTGGTAAAAAATTGAAAAGGATTTTTTTTAGAATTACGTTAGCACGGCTCAATACGCAATAGACTTCTATATACAATGCACTAATAAGTGGAAAATCACAGTTTTTGGACTTGCATCATTCTGGCTCTTAGGTACAGATTTAGGCTAAAGAAACATGAAAATTACTTGAAAAAATAAAAAACTATCAAAACATCAATTGTTACCTTTGTCAAGACACAGGTGACAAATGTAAATTTTCCGATACCAAGATTATTTCACAACCTTCCATTGTTGGGGAGTGAGATGTTTTTTTTTTTATTATTGCTTTTGTGTTTGCAAAAATCTAAAAAATATTTGTAGCAAGTCTTTTCCTTCCCTCATCATTTCTCAGAATTCTACTAAATTGCTTCGAATTGGCGGTTTTCAATATGCCTACAGCCAATACTGTTGCATCATATGATTGGTTTTGTAGCCGTCTGTTAAGTATTTATATGCTTTACACTTACAATAATTGTTTTCTTTGCTAGTCACTGATAAAGTTAGCAATTGCACTTGAAACCAGCTTTTTTTTTCAACTCTTTGCACCTAATGATGTTATTTGTACTATTTTTACATTTTTGTACTGCTTTTACAAATATTTTTAGCAATGCATAGTATGGATGTTCTCAGATATCGATCATTTTAGAAAATTCTCCTAAAAATTTTTTTTATTATTTTACAAAAGAGAAAAAGAAAAATATTAAGCTATTGACAAAAAGTTTGTGTCAAAGCAGTTATTTCACTTTCAAATACAGAAATGCTATTTTATTTACATGATTTTTTTTTTGATGACTTGACCATCCCTATTTTAAATTGTCATCTTCTGTTGTCCTCATACTGAAAAGAGAATTCAGTTTTACATATTGGTTATAAATTTAGGAAGGACTTTAGAAATATGAAAACACTGATGCTACAAACATTTTAACTAAGCATGGTTTCATGCTGTTGATTTTGCTGCACTGAAAT
This sequence comes from Uloborus diversus, assembly GCF_026930045.1. Taxonomy (NCBI): domain Eukaryota; kingdom Metazoa; phylum Arthropoda; class Arachnida; order Araneae; family Uloboridae; genus Uloborus; species Uloborus diversus. Next base: position 111,920,501 of record NC_072732.1, on the reverse strand, counting down.
AAAAAAAATAACATAATTTTTCTTTTGCACTGTAAAATCAATTATTTAAAAGATCTTACGGCAGAAAGTTCAAGAGTTAATGAAAGTTAACTTAAATATTTTCAACTTTAATGCCATTTAGTTTTTTGTTTCATTCATATAGAAAAAAACATTTGAAACCTCATCCTAATATTGTGGAAATGTACTTTGCCTTTGCTAATCAATTACCTTTGCTTCCTGGTGCTTTTGAAAATTATCCTCAAGCTCTTCCTCAAAGACTCTTGGATGATGGATGTGGAAGAAATATGACTCTCTTTCTTGTGATGAAAAGGTATAAATTTTCTACAGCCTAAATTTTTCACTCTTTTACTCTCAGCATTATGGTTATTAGCAACTTAAGAAAATGCTCTGTTTTTGGGGTTAAACTTTTTTTGTTACTATTAGCATTAGGGTGTCCCAAAAGAAACAAATTCAGTGTTTTGAGTCACACTATCTTAAATTTTTCCTTTTATGTCAAAACTATTGTCAAAAAAGTTTCATATAATTTGAATAACGGCATCCCATGCCGACTTGCGCCTGAAAGTGTGAACCATCACTGTAGTTGACGGAATTAGAAAAAAAAAATTTTGGAAGTTCAAAACTCCTTGTTGATAAAACGTTGCCCCTCTCGCCCCAGATGTACCACAAAAATATTTATTATATCAAAAAATATTTAGGTGTTCTGCAAAAAGCCTGAAATTTGTACTTTTCTTCAAAAAATTGATTTTTTTTCTATAAATTTTGTGAATGAAAAAAAATGTAGGGCAACTTTAAGAAATTATCAAATTGAAAAATATAAACAGTAGAGTCAATAATTGCGTTATATAGAAATTTTTGCTCTCTTGTAATATTTAAGTCTCTCACATAGTACTCAAAATGAGGATTTTTTCAATTTTAAGTTAAATTTTTCATTTTAACTATATTATTTTTCTATTACTTATTTAGAAATGTTGATTTAAAAATGTGTTTGTTTACAATTTTTGAGCTGATAATTTATTTATATGTAGGAATAATTTTTTAAAAGATGAATTGAAAAAAAATCAATTTATTGAAGAAAACTATAAATTTTAGGCTTCTTGCAGGCAGGGGCGGATCCAGACAGAATTCTCAGGGGTGGCCGTTTGGAAAAATATACTTTGGAGATTTTGAATTTTACAAATATCAATATATCCCACCTTTAACCAGAGCATTTTTTAAGGAATTTTCACTAGGTGACACAAAGTTTAACATAAAGGCTATAATGTTCCCAATAATTTTCTTCTTTTCTTAACAAACATGTGCATATGTCGTCGCCTCAAAGTGGTATTCCTGTAATCAGTACTGTTTGTTCTGAGGCAACTTTATAGGACTTCTGATTTAAGAGGAAACCAATATAAACCAACTGTGAGTATAATATTAACTCTGAAGTAAAAGTGTTCCAGGGAAAATTTTCAAATTTGTGGTCTTAAAAACGCATTTTAGACAATCTTTGGTAATGTTACGAAAGAAGAGGAGGTTCGGTAGCGTTCCCCTGTCTATTTTTCGAAATTGTAGCTCTAAGAATGCATTTTCAGACAATGTTTGTTGATGTTATAGAGAGGGGAGATTTGAGAGCCCAAGGATATTTTTCTGATTTGTTATCTTAGAAATGCATTTTAATTGTCTTTCGTAATATTAAGGGCTCAGGTGCGACCCCCCCCCCCCCCCCCGCCCATTGTTCGAAATTGAAACCTTTAAAACATAAACATTTTTTTTTAAACGCGTTTTGTAGACGATCTTTGGTGATATAAACAAGAGGAGTGGTTTGAAGGGTCCCATATTAAAAAGGGAATAAAGAATAATTACATAGCACAGCATAAAGCCTGGTTAAAACTTAAATCTAACTTTAACTTAATACACAATCATTAAATGTATTTTATTATTACTCTTTTTATTGACAAATTTTTGTTTGTCTGTTTGGATGGAATTTTGAAACACGTAATATATCTATTGACAGGCTAGTAAAAAATATTTTAAAATGTTACATAATATATAAGAAAGCATTTCGTTAAAAATTTCCATACAAATTTCTTGGAATCTTTAGCTTAGAGTTGCTTCTATTTCCAATGTACATTAGAGTAGGTTAGAAACAACGCAAATTCGTAAGCAAAATTTATACCTCAATTTAAGCATTAGAAAAACTCAGATTTTGAAATGAAAAACATTTAAAATGTGAAAAAGAACAGCACAAAAAGCATTATATCATACAAGATCTTCGAATCTATTAATAAAACAACTTACCATTTCTTAAATCAGGGAGTGAAAAAAATAGCTTTCTTCTTATCCAGCAGCAAGATATTGGCTTGTCAGAGGTGCGATGTGCTTGCTCCCATTTTTTCCGAAATGCCAGCTGCATAGCTGCCAACTTGTATGATTTAGCTGTATATTGTAAGATTTTCAGATGTTTTGTAAAATTGTACGGTCTTATAGCAGATTTGTACGATTTGGATGAGAACTGCGCACTTCTTTATCGGATAACGGCCTGGAGAACATTTTAATCTGTGAGAACATACAGAAAAACTTGTTTTGAACAAGTTTTTGATTGACAGTTTTTGAAAGCCAAGAAGTCAGCAACTTTTTGAAGTTTCAGTTCAAAGAAATAAAAGTATTTATTTACATATTTTTAAATTCATTTATTTATTTGTTTTGCTTATAAAAGCACAGATTGAGTCAAGGTAAGGATTTTAAAATATTATAATACTTTAAATTGTAATACTTTGCTTTGTAATGGTCAAAAAAGCGTAGAAATATGGCCACCGCGTACATTGTAAGATTTTTGAAGTTGGCATGTTGGCAGCTATGCTTGACCTTGGAAGGTTCACTGAGATTTACGTTTGGCGCCCTTCAGTCTGAGTGGCTGGGAGGCCTTTCCTTCTCTGTTTTGAAGGTATTGCATCAAAGGTGAATCTGCATGGTTGTGTTTGAGCTTTATCCAAATTATGACAGCAATGGGTGTACAGACTTCTTGTTGCCGGAAATCTGGCAAATCAAATCGTTTTCCTGCCTGTTTGTGTGTTTCGGGGAGGAAGATTTTTTTTTTTTTTTTTGGAAGGAGAGTGCTGTGGGATTCTGTTGTGTGGAGTTGTGTAAAAAAGAGACTTGGGGGTATGAGTGTATCCCTGGTATGAAAAAGAGGACAAAAGATTTCGTGGATGACAAAGTCTTAGGAAGCAAGTGTTGGCTGCATCTATTTCTCAAATATACCATTTTTTTATATCTAATTACAGATATTTTCTTAAGGTTTAAAAATCGTGATTATTTTTTATTCGTCATTAACAGCAAAAAATATGCGTTCCTTCCAAAGAAACCAGAAACCATCCGGCTATTCTTGCTTGCTTTATGGGAGACACAGCGGTCATAAATCTTCCAAACACTTCCTTCTCTTTCCCTCAAGGGGGAGGTAAACACTTCTGACAAGACGAATCCATTATGCTAAATGAACCCAAATATTTGGTACACACTTGATATTTTTTAAATTTTTGTGGTGTAGCCACTGGCGTTGTTTCTATTCTTGTTAGACTTCACATGAATTACAATGAAATGTTTTTTCCATTTAAGCTAAGGAAGAGGGTTTAAAAAACTATACTTGAAACTTTCTCAGTATGGTTTTATGGCTCCTCGCGTTATTTTTACATTCATGTTAAACTTCGAGAAATAATAAGGATTTTTTTTATATTTAGCTCTAAAAAAAGATTTTTAACTATTTTTGAAACATTTTCAGGGGAGCCATGGCAATTCTGTCACATTGTTCTCTTATTGTTAGATTCCCTGATTTGTATTGGAGGTGCGGCCATCTATTGAGGCTCCAAGTCAGACTCTTCTCTATTTGGGAACCTCACTCTTAGGAGCTGCTCCCTTCTGCCTCAAATCCATCTTGCTATATGAAGGGAGCTTGGGTCTCCCATGAATAGAGTTTCTAATGTTCTTCGGTGGCATTAGAAACAACATTGCAAGTGGTACTGTAGTTTCACTCTTATCTTATTAGGGATTATATATCTTGAATAGCAGTAAATGAGCTGGAGGCAGATGTACTCTTGTTGAAACTGAGATTGCCTTGTTCCTGAAATTAATTCAGCTCACCAGCGAGGGTTCTAAAGCATGGTGCTGCTCACCTCAAAATTTGGAGGTACATGCTTGGGTATTAAGCTGTAAGTTTCCTCCTCAAGCAAGGGCTAAAGGGAGAACTGCATACATAGATCGACAGCTTACATATGACATCCAAATACTGCAATTTCTCTCTTCTTACCCAGGTAGCATCAACTCATCGGATTTTGCTCGGCCGATCATCGACTCCTCCTAAACTCATCGCGTAATGCATGCTGATATCGTTGCGATCAGAATCCGAGAACGGTTTTCGATGAGCTGTTTTTTATCAGAAAACTATATCCTTACGATCAAATTTTCCGATGAAAATTTGCCGAGCTGCATTTCATCGGAAAAAGAGATCGTAACGATCAAATTTTCCGATGAAAATTTGCCGAGCTGCATTTTATCGGAAAAAGAGATCGTAACGATCAAATTTTCCGATGAAAATTTGCCGAGCTGCATTTCATCGGAAAAAGAGATCGTAACGATCAAATTTTCCGATGAAAATTTGCCGAGCTACATTTCATCGGAAAAAGAGATCGTAACGATCAAATTTTCCGATGTAAATTTGCCGAGCTCCATTTCATCGGAAAAAGAGATCGTAACAATCAAATTTTCCGATGAAAATTTGCCGAGCCGCATTTCATCGGAAAAAGAGATCGTAACGATCAAATTTTCCGATGAAAATTTGCCGAGCTCCATTTCATCGGAAAAAGAGATCGTAACAATCAAATTTTCCGATGAAAATTTGCCGAGCCGCATTTCATCGGAAAAAGAGATCGTAACGATCAAATTTTCCGATTAAAATTTGCCGAGCTCCATTTCATCGGAAAAAGAGATCGTAACGATCAAATTTTCTGATGAAAATTTGCCGAGTTACCTTTCATCGGAAAAAAAGTAGGTCGTTTAAATTTTCCGATAAAATTTTTTCCAATCTAAAATTTTTGGAAATCTCCCAACTGTTAAAATAGGATAAGTTTTATTATTCGAATATCCGACTGTTGATCAAACGTAAGGCTATACGGATCAACATTCAGGGTTGAGAATCGGAGGAAAAATGACTGAGACTTTGACTCCGAATCCGACTCCTGGATTTTGGAAGGGTTTACTCTGATTCGCTGCAAAATCAATTCAACTTTAACTCCACGATTCCAACCCTGATTACCTCACTGGAATTGCGAACAAAATGAGACTCCGACTCTTGAATGATTTCTCTCTATCTCCAAAACAATTCCACTCCGTTCAATTTGACTCCCAAAATTACCGACTCCGACTCGGTTTGCGGGCAAAATGATCGACTCCGACTCTTCACTAGCTGGCGCCACAAGTATATTCACTGAATAATATTCTCACTTTCCGTTCAGAAATCTGTCATGGCCTTGCCCCCGATAGATGGTGCCACAAATGATTTTCCATTTAATACATTATTTTCCTCCTTGGACCGAGCATTACTTGTCTAGTGGTTAGCATATGAATCTCGTATTCCAGAGGTCTAGGGTTCGATTCCCGGCTAAAGCGACTTAGATTGAGCTCATTAGTCATGTTCATCAAAAGTTGTTTAATTAGTAAAATTAAATAAACAAGTTATTAAAAAAATGAAAATATATTAAATAATTGTCCCAAATGACGTCATCCGAAAATACCCTCCTGAAAGTTTTCAAGATGGCGGAAGGGTCACAAGATCATCCAAAATGACGGACCCCCCTTCCCACTGTTTTTTTTTTTCCTCCTGCTTATCCCTATATCGCAGTTGTTACTACTTCTCATCGTATTTTCGTCCTAAATTCATCGCCTCGGAACAGCACTGCTCGTATATTGCTCCAAATCTCATCGGTATAGGGAGCAAAATTCATCGAATTCCGATGATCGGATTCTACTATTGCCGATGAGACATATTGGAGCAATTTCCGATGAAAACTCATCGGAATCCGATCATCGGCCGATCTAAGTTTGATCGGATTTCGATGAACGGCCGATGATCGGCCGATGAGTTGATGCTACTCCGGTAGTGATCATCAGTCTGAAATAGTCATAAATGAGCTGAAGGCAGGTATAACCCAGCAAATCATTTGGTAACTGATTTAAGCAACATTTCTAATGAACAATTTGTTTATATCGCTCATAATTTTTATAATGTTTTGTGCTATGGACCGCATGAAATATTTGGCATTTATATCCCCTGGGGAGAAAAAGATTGTCTACTACTGATTAAAGAATTGACCTGTTGCATTGCCTTTGCAGAACCAGAATAAAGAATTAGTGGTACATAAGCTGTCGGAAGGATTTGAAAATCCAAAACTGAAATTGTCATTGACTAACATTAGGAAAAAAAATAGACTTTGGATGTCTTCAAATGGTGCAGAAACATTGAAGTTTTAAATACATTAATAAAACAATATTTTCACTTTTAGGTATCACTGCAGTTTAAAGGATTATTTAGAAATGAGCGTTTCAACACAAACAGCTCTTTTATTATTGACACAACTGTTGGAAGCTTTAGCTTATCTTCTGAAAAATGGAATATCTCACAGGGATCTGAAAACTGATAATATTTTGTTGGACCTAAATTATGGTATGTTTATCTCTTTTCTCTTTAATTATTGATGTTATTTACTTATTACTAGTGATTCATATGCCTTAAATTTTATTTTGTATAATTATAAAATTATATCTTTTTTTTTTTTGCTTCTTTGATCTGATAGGGTTATTTTTATAGTATGATTCTGAATGTGCTTTCCAAATTAGTATAAAGCAGTGCTTCCCAACCTTTTTTACTTCACGGCACATTTAATAGTTTTCTCAATCCTTGTGTCACACTGGACCGACTTTCATGTTTCAATATGAACAATGTTTTCATCATTTACTAGCCAAAGCAAGGAAGAGAGAAAAAACAGCATTTACATAATGATATAATAATTAATCTTTTTAATATTTTAGTTTCTTAAGAAATTGAATCCAGACTGCAGTTAATACTGGGGACAGGGTGGCGACAGATAAGGGAAAAGTCAGGGAACTTTATTAATCAGGGAAATATCAGGGAATTTTGAAAAAATAATAAAAAATCAGGAAAAATTGATTTTATGAAGAAAAAAAAATTTTTTTTTTTTTATTTACAAAATTAAATACTCTAATAACCCTACACATTTTCCACCAATTATCTGTTCAAAAAAAGTAAAATTAATGAGGTGCGATTATACACTGCCGCATATTTGTGCATCTTTTTTCCTCAATGTCAAAGTATTGAATCTTACTTATTAACCACAGGATGAACTTATTAAGATTGCTTCTGTGTCTGTTAGGTTGTTTATTTTACCTAGCTTGAAATTTCCTTTTACGCTTTCAATGCTACGTAAAATAAACAACCATACAGGCAAAGAGAAACCTTCATTAATGCTTTAGCTCCGTTGCCTTTATTCCATTTTCTCGAAGTAATTAAGTACTGTAATCACGATTTCAAGAAGAAATCTTTGGTTTTTGAATTAATACTATAAAAGCTTAAAAGTTATTACTTCTTTGGGTTTTTAATTTAATTGCTAAAATAGAACTTTCAATTAAAAAAACTTTGTTTTTCGCCATTATACTATTTGTAGTCACCGCAAGAAAAACTCCTTATGAATGGATGTCAAATGGTTTTATCTGTTTTGCATAAATATGTCAATTAGCTAGGTAAGAATAACTACATTACTTCTATTCTTTCACTATTACTTGTTATTCTTGCAACAATTATTATACTGTTTGAAAACTTAGTTCAAAATAATTTTAATTACTTTTTAGTTCTATCATGAATACACATATGTTTTTAAGAGTAATTTTAATAGTTTCTTAGATTTCTTATGCTAAGTGGTTTCTGGAAGTACAGTTTTTTTTTTTTTTTTGAATTTTCTATAATCTTTCCATGTATAAAAATTTAATATACTGTTTTGTTGGTTTTTCTTTCCTTCCAAAAAAAAAAATGTCTTGTTTTTTTTTTTTAACCATTTTATTAAAAAAGTAGCATCTTTTTAAAATATATCTTTAGTTCAACAACTTTACACAACTTAAAACGTTCAAAATACTGCATTTAATACAAACATACAATGGATTTCAAGTAGAGCAAAGAAAGAAAACCATTATCATTGGTAACGTAAATCAGGGAAATTTGGTGAACTTAATCAGGGAAAAGTCAGGAAATTTTTTTTCACAGTTCCTGTTACCACCCTGGGGAATGTGCAAGCTTTGCCTTCAATTCATGAGTCGAATCTCGCCATTCTGCGGACATACATTGGTGGGATAAACTCACTTTACAAGTTTGTTGACACTCTCAGATTCAATGAGATGACATCTGCCTCCAGCTTGGCTATTCACTATTCCTGACTGAGAAGTTCTAATAAAAACGAAACTGTAGTCTCTGGATGTTATAACCGGGCTATCTGGTATACTGCATGTATTTCTGCCTTAGCCCTGGCTTAGGAGCGGTAACATAGTGCTAAATAGCAAAGGGTCATCTGATCTCTTGGGCAGGTAAAGTACGTCTCTTGTTCTTTCTACAGTTCCGAAAATGCTGTGGTACATTAAGGACCATGTCGCCCCACACCGGTTGAGAAGCACTGGTATAAAGCATTGGTTTCGAGCAATTTGCAGAGTGTTTTAATCAAAAATCATGTTTCTTTTTTTAGGGATAAATTCTCCAAGATTAGTTCTTACTGATTTTGGTTGTTGTTCTGAAAGTCTGAAACTTGCTTATTATTCTAATGATGTTGGCAAAGATGGAAATATGGCTTTAATGGCTCCTGAGGTTTGTTAAGACTTATCTTTTTGACACACAACAATATTGCTGCATTGACCATAAATTTATGTTGCAAATTATATAAGTATCTTTGTGTTAAAAATACTATTTTAACTTAAATGTGGTTACATACAATTTAGTTAGTATTTTTGATCAAAACAAACTGCTTTAAATTTTACTGTCATATTTGGATGCCTCAGTTGCCAAATCGGTTAACTCCACTTTAAAAAAAAAATCATCATTCCTACTATAATCAATACTTAGCATGTGAATTTGTAATTAAGTATTGGTTTGGTACATTTCTGACCATGTGATGGCAGAAAATTTAACACGAGGTCCTATTTACTCCTATGGATAACCCCATCTTCTTCATCACTTTTCTCGACTTTTTGTTTTATGAAGTTAATCAATTTGGCAAGTGAGGCATTTATTTGTCAAGAAATACTTTTATGAATTTCTGTTTGATATATTTTAAAACTTGCTATTTATTGAATCACATTGAAAAAGTAATTTGTGGTTTGGCTTTCCTGTTATCTGTATTTGTCCATATTGGATGCCTTGATTGGCATCTGGCAGTGCACCACTTGATGCTGTTGTAATGAAATGATTTTATGTGCATTAACTATCAAGCGTATTTTTTCAAGTTTCCATGGAAATTTTATGTAAATATAGAGTTTTGCTTAAAAACTTAGACATTTAGTTTTTAACCAAATAGCAGTTAATAGGATTTTATTAGTATTCTACACTAAAGTATTTGTTCTCAATATGAGGTAGCCTCTATAAAAAAAATATAAATTTCCTAGATTGGCAATAAAATTTCTAGAAACATAACTTGTTGAATACGTGTACTACTTTAATTTTTTGTCTTTTTTTTATTACTATGCCATATTAATTTTAGTTTTTTTATATTTTTTACATTGTTTTTAAAATGTTGTTATTTATAATTGCTGTTTAAAATTTTGCATATTTATTGCACTTAGTGTTTCACCGTATGCACAGCACAACTGCACTTTAAAAAATCAGCAAAAAGTATTAAAAAAGCTCTAACTTTCTGCTAATTTGGGGAGGGGATATTCATGTTTTATGTTCAGAGATAGGCATACAATATTAAAATAGGCTATTGTACTCCTCTGTCTTGTATAAAACACTTATTTTTTTTAATTTTTAAATTTTTACTTGATCATCCAGACTTAAGAATGACACAGGGTATAAATTAGTTCCTGATTTAAAAAGTTCTGCTGGAACTGTACAACTTGGGATTCTCAAGCTCTTGCTCATTCTTTGCGTTCCTATTGTTTCTTCATTGGTTTGTAATTTTCTCATTTGTGTTCTCTTTACTTCTGTTTTTACTTTTTAAGCTGCTTGCTTATCCAGGGTTGGTATGGTCCTCCAAAACTCCTCCAATACTCCTTCATTTAGGAAATTTTTTTGACTCCTTCATTTTGGTTTAACTCCTTCTTTTTTAGTTCAAGACTACATAATCTTCCTCTGTGACAGTAATTTAAATTATTTCAAAGGACAACTGAGCTTCATCACATCGTCACAAGGGCGAAGGTATAAGGGCGATTTTTGATTCGATTTTTTTCGATTCCGAGTCACAACTGACTACAACTGTATTTATGTCGAGGACTGCATACTAAGTGCCTTGCCTCCATTATTTTTTATACTGATAGATGGCAGCACCATCACCGGATCAAACAGTTAATAAGAATTTAGAACTAGACCAGGAGCTAATAGCTACATGGTGCTAGTAAAGCCCTCGATCCGTCTCTTGAGTGGCGAAACGCTCCAGCGTCTGCCATTTTGTGTCGTTCCGCAACTTTCTCCCTATCTCAACAGTAGAAAAATACAGAGTTTCGCTCATTGAAAAGTATCTTTTTATCAACGAATGTTTACAGATTTTTAATCGTTACTTATGTAACTGATAATATACATACAAAAATGTTGAATTTTACCTAAGTAAAATATTTTTTTTATCATTAAACCGAATATTAGTAAAAAGGTGTTTTGAAGAAATTTTCGACTATTTTTAAGAGTAATTTCTTTTTTTCCCCCATATAGACCTTCTGAGTTACAAATTACTTGAAGTGTTTTAAATATGCGTTTTATTATTAGAAAGTTGGTGTAGCAGAACCAGGGGCGGATACAGAAAAATCTCCCGGAGGGGACCCTGGAAATTGAATAGCACCTCCTCCTTCCCCTTGCCACATACAATGTTTCATAACAAAGTTTTCATTACTTTATTTTAAAATGTCTTTTTTTTAAATTTTTTTATGATCCCTTAAATTAATGATCCACTTCTAAGAACATACATATTATGTACCAATATACTTTGAATGTGGACGTAAAACATCTTTAACGTTTCAAGCCAATTAAATACCAAACCATAATAATGTTACCGAAATGCTATACAATTAGCGGTTTTTATTTTAGGAACAATGTCGTAATGATTATAACACGAGGGCAAGGTTATTCAATAAAAAATATACCCATACCTCATTTGAGGTTTTAATATTATTTTATTGTATTTTAACTATAGAATATTATTTAATTAAGAAAATCATAGCTATTAAACATATAAGTTTCACTGAAAAATTCAGGATAATTTCTGTGTAGATTTCGAAGAGGTTGCTGATTGTTCTTGAAGCCATGATAGAGTTGAGATAACATATTCATATTACATGCCGCCTCTATTAATATCATGGCTTTCTCAAGAAACTACGATATGATTTCTTTCATTTTGTATTTTGTATAAGCTGAAAAAGAAAAAGCTATTCTTTCGCAAATAGCTTCCTGGATCAAAATAATTCTTTTAGGCACGCCTGCACATTTTTTGAAGAATGTTAGTTATTGATTCCATCAAAGAAAAATTAATGGACGAATCGAGATATTATGTTCCCTTGAATTCAAAACCAGCGAGTTAAATGTATAAATGTATTCTGCCACTCTAGGACTCCAGTATGACTTCTTTAGCAAATAAAAATGCTATTATTCAAAATATGCTCTATGTGTGTTTTGTGTTCTGTTTAATTAACTGTATAAAAAATGCAATGGAGAAGCCAATTAAAAAATAGTGAATAAAATAGTTAAATAAATTCATCCTTTTGGGGGGAGAGGCACGGGCCTCCTGCCCCCCCCCCCCTTAAATCCAGTACTGAGTAGAACAGTAGTGAGCTAAATTATGTCATAAATTATTTGCGGGCAACAGTTTGAACTTCTGCATGCAAAGCAGTATCATTTATATTGTTAATGTGTGTAGTTTTCTTATGGAAAATTATTCACTTCTAAAAAATTGCAAAATTTCTTTTTGTTTTAACTAATAAGGTTTTATTTTCGGCAGGACTCTTCCATGTTTTTTTTTTTTTTTTTTTTTTTTAACATTTTACCAACACTTTCTTGTTTCTCATGACGATTTTACATTAAAAAATGCCTTTCATTTAAACCTGATATTTAAGGATACTACTAGTTCTTAAAAATTCAACGAACTGATAATAAAATGTAACCAGTTTTAAATCAATATTAAAAAAATAATAATAATTGAATTGTTTGATATCAATAGGAATTCGAATAAAAGAGTGCAGATTACATGTTTACATCTGTGACGAACTGTTATAAATAGTAATAATGAATTTATAAATTAACAGATACTGGGATAAATCATATATATATATATATATATATATATATATATATATATATATATATATATATTATTAAAAAGGTTTTCACATCAAAATAAAAATTAAATGAAAACAGATTTTTTCCGGGCAAAAAAAAATATCTTCACGTAATTATATAACTTAACTTGAGTTACATGTTACTATAATCTCAAAGAAGCTTAGTTTTTTAATGAATAATTTCATACTTTTAATATCTTAATTTTTATGCGCAAAATAGATAAATAATTAACTTGGCAACACACTGAAACTCATGGTTATGACACAATTAAAAGCAAAACGACGTGTTCTTAAAATAATTTTGCTACAGTTATTGAGACATTTTGAAACTAACTAAACAATACAAAATTTACATTAAAAATAAATAAAAGAATTATTACAAGAAATACACCGCCAGCTCAGTCATTTCCAGCCGAGGACTGCAGTTTCGTGCTTATTAGCACTCATCAGCCCGGCATAGGAAAGTGACTGAGCTGGAGATGGAAAACCTCTTAAGGAAGCCAAGAGTGCACAACAAACTGGTAGCTAATATAGAATTAGCGCAGACCAGACGAGTGACCGAAGCAATGGTTCGGTTCAACTCGAGGATTGAAGGCAAAGGCATGGTTCGGCTGGAAATGACTGAGCTGGCGGTGTATTTCTTGTAATTGTTACTGAAAAGAATTATTATTTTAAAGTTTGACGGCTTTGTTATCTTAAACTCAGAAAAATCAGTTTTAAAAATAGGGCAACTATTTTACTACTGCTAGCAATTTATTAGTTGCCGTTACATAGTTGAACTTCACAATATTTGAAGGAACTATTTATGATGATTTTAGTGACTATCCCTATTATCCCATGAAAATTAACAAACCATCAGCCAGTTTCATGAAAAGTAAAAAATATTACTTCAACAAGAGTTTCAAAAAGTTGAAAAGTCTGAAATTGCACAGCAGTATTGATAAAAAAATTTAAAATGCATGAATAATGTTTCAATGTACTTCGATATAGTAATTTTGAACTGTTAGAACATCTTAATGCACTACACCAAGGCATCTTCACATTAAAGATAGCGTTTGATGAAAAATACGAATAGCAATGAGAAAATATCTAGTATTCCGCACAATGAAATCACACAGGCAACGACACAAAATGGCGGACTGAACCCACTTGACTGCCCGCCTCCAATCGCAGTCGAAAGCGGCGCGCGGTGCATGGATCAAAGTGTGTCGCCACTTAAGAGAAGGATCTAGGGCTTTAGGTGCTAGCACCCACAGAGGTATCGTTTCACTTGGAGGACATTGAGACCACAAGCATATTTAACGTCGCCCAGTCCCCTTTAATGACGACGGTGGATCTTTGACCATCGAGGTTCGAACTCAGGACCCTCCGGCCCCGAATCCGACACTCTACCGATCGGGCTACCACGACCCTAAGGGCGATTTTAATGTAGTAACTTCGTATATTTATTTTATTTTTTATAAAGATGTAATTTACAAATCGATTATAGAAACCTTAAAAGTTGAAGGTGAAAATATTATTAGTTGACTAAGACGTTTCAAAGTTTTTTCAAGTTTTATGATTATTGTTTTTCTCCCCACCACACTCTCAACAGCAAAAGTCAGTTTGTCTAATTATTATTTAAATATTTAAAAATACTTAAGTAGATGTACTATATTAAGTGATTTTGTTAAAGAAAACAATTGCTTCGTAAATCGCAGTTTTTACATTCCAAAAAGGTCATCTATGTGTGATTTCATACCTTGAAAGGGGAGACAGGTTCATGAAATTGTGACAAGGGGAAGAGTGAGAGTGACAAAAAGTGACATCACACAGTTATTATAACAACATTTTTATGAAAAATATGGCATTTGACAAAAGGAGAAATAAGGTGAAGTGTGACAAAGGGAGAAGATGATCAAATATGTTGTAAAAAAGTGTGACATCATTTAAGGACAGCCCAAAAGTACTCCTTCAAAATCTCATTTTACTCCTTCAGAACTCCTCCAAAACTCCTTAATTTTATTTCTGAAATTTAGTACAAACCCTTTAATCTGCCTCTTTGTTTTTGTCTGATGTCTTTACATTCATAAGCTTACTTATTTTGTATTGGAAAAGGGGTTCCCTGTAACCCCAAAACATGTGTCTGTAGTAATCTGCCGTTCATGCATTTAACAATGTTATTTTTTTCCTTTAAAGCACAAAGGTATTGATTCAACTTGATTAATATGGTAGTTGTAATTAACTAGTAAAATTCATACTGTGTTGCTATTATTTTTAAATAATGCTTTCTCCACTTCCAGATTATTAATGCTGAACCTGGACCTTTCTCTGTACTTGATTATTCTAGAGCAGATCTGTGGACTGCTGGTACTTTAGCATATGAGATATTTGGCGAAAAAAATCCATTTTATTCATCAAATTCATTATTGAGAAATGATTCCTATGACTGGCAAAAATTACCTCCTTTACCTTCCACAATGCCTACTCCTATTCAAAAGCTGGTAAAAGATATGCTCCAGGTTGACCCAAATAAGGTAAGGTTTTGTTTCTATGCCAAACAACTCTAAAAGTGATAACATTTGAAGCTGAGCTATTTCATAGAATAACAATGACCAGATCCTACCACAGATAAAGTGCGCAAAAGGCAATTGTACACCTACAATTTTTAACTTACACCTTCTACCTATTCACGACATAATTTGATCCAAACATAAATTTTCTGTACTAAAAAAATGCATTTTAACCATTTTGACGTAGACAAAAGTAATGCTGAAGTTGTTTATCCAGTTACCAGAAATTTTGCCTGTTTGAACTGTGAGCAGTCCTAACAGAGTCAGATAGATAGTCAGTGCTCTATTTTACTTGTTATCTTTAAGTAAATGAACTATTGAAATAGGTACTAGGTAATGGATAACTTCATGTTTAATTAAACTTATGTCTATATTTTGATTTCAACAACTATTTGTCGGTAATTAATGTGTCTTGTGTGTTTATCAGAAGTAAAATATGCACTTTTCATATTCGAGGTACACTGCCGTGCTAAGCACAAAAGTCGTATCTGCACTTTTTGTCAAAACTGAGTTATGGTCACCAGGTAGTTCTTTGTCCTGCATTTCAACTAAATACATTGTTTTCTAGTCGTTTGTCAATGGAAAATATTTTTTAAGAAATTCTGAAATTGTTGCAGCTGAATCAAATACATGGAGGCACGAAACTTTAAACGTGAATTTCTGATTTTGTCCTTAGCACGGCAGTACAGTCGGACCTCGATAACTTGAAGCTTATAACTGATAGGCCAACCAAGTAAAACCTTTAAATTGCACTAATTTTTTTAGTGAATCCTATTTTTTTTTAACCTTAAAACCTATTAAATAGAAAGAAAACTAGAAAACAGTTTCATGGGTGCAAGACCTTCCGTCTCAGGACGGATTTCCGTCTTGACAAAATTTCCGAGAAGGAGGTCGGGACGGAAAGAAATTCAATGACTTTCTTTTAATTTTGAATGAAAAAAGAAAAATTGAGTGTTTGAAAAATATGCTTTAATATTACTTGACCGTTCCATAACCACGAATTTACATCGACATTCTCTCAGTTTTCCGCCATGTGCTTGTTTTGTTTGCAACGTGCTTTTGGAGGAGTGGCTTTTCGGCTCGCGCCGTTTGACTTTTTTTAGGTATAGCTTTGTTATTTCCAACTCACTGCATTGCAGGCCGAGGAGTTGCTCGCTATTCTCCCAGATTTTTCGAAGCAATCGGCTCTAATTGAAAATTTAGCCTTTTCTCATGCTATTTTCGATCATCCTTTCGTTTTTTTCATTTGTGGTTTTTTTTTTGCAAACTTTACACGCATAAATGAAAATTATGTACGCTCTTAAAATGTCTTAAGAGTTGAATCTGCATCACCGATTGAGAGTGATTGTTGACAAGATGAAATATTTTTGCCACAGCAAAGGGCGTCCACATACCATGTAAAACAGAAACTATCAAGGATTTTGAAGATTTTAATGAAAATGGGAATTTTGGAAATAATCGGGGGGGGGGGGGGGGGAGATTTCAAGCTGGGTGGAAACACCGATGGGCAAACCGTTCCTGCATTTTTGACAATGACTTGAGGAATCACTAAATTCTAATGTCATTGATTTGAACACTCGCTAGAATGGAAATGTGGGTGGGGGGAGGGAGAGAAAGGAAAGGAGAAAAATAACGGCAGCACGAGTTTGCGAAAAAACGCTGCTCTTGCAAAGAGGGTAATCTGTCCGCAAATTAACCCACGATACTGAGGTCTTAAAACGTTGATATCTTGGACAATCTGGGGGGGGGGGTACTCACGGGTTACAGTATAAAATATCGAAAAACTGAATCGAAAATATTTTTGAAGCTAGGAGTGGTTCGATATTTCTCCAGTGCAAACTCTTAAAAATTTAAAAGTCAAAAAGTTTTAGGCTGTCTCTAATGATATAAAAGTGGGTTTTAAAAAGAATCGAAGACTGGAGTCTTAAAAACACTAATTTAGGCAATCTTTGGTGAATTTATGAGAGATGGTTTTTGTGTTCTAACATGAAAATGTTTTGTAGCTGATGTATTAAAAACTATTTGAGGCTATACTTAAATGACTTAAGTTAAAGGGCATTTGCGACCCTCTCCCGAAAACTGTTTGTAATTGAAGTCTTCAGAACTCAGCTTTAGGTAATCTTTGGAAGACTTAAGAAGAGGGAATTTGAAGGCTTTTTCTCAATACGTTTGAGAATTTAAATTCTTAAATCTTCGGTGATGAAAAGGGGAAACCGCAAATTTTAGTAAAATTTAATGAACTTAGAGGAAAGAGTTCGGGGGGGGGGGGGGGTCTCTCTCCCCGAAGTATTGAAATGCTATTTTGGCTATTTTTGAGTGAGTTAAGAGTTAGGGAATTCAGGGGTCTTTCTCGAAACATTTTCGAAATTGAAGTCTTAAAACTTTGGGTTGTCTTTGGCGATGTTTGGAAGGGAGTTGCTCTCTCAATAGAAAAATAAATCTTAAACAAAAACTTACACTGCGTTTAGTAAACACAATGAGAGGGGGGGGATTCCGCACCCCCAGCCCGAAACATTTTAGTTTCTAAAATTTTAAGAGCTTTGTTTTGGGCTATCTTTGGATGACTTAAGGGGGAAGGGTGTTGGAAGATTTTTTCAAAAAGTTTCCAAAATTAAAATATTAAAATTTTTAGGCGGTCATAAGTAATGCTTATAGGTAAGAGGGGTGCTATTTCCCCCTACAAAACAATTTAGAAAGTGAAGCCTTAAAAATTGAAATTTAGGACATTTGTGGTGAACTCAGAGGAAGGGGTTCAGGAGTTCTCTTCCGAAAATTCTTTGATGCTGAAATATTTAAAGCGCCACTTTAGGCTATATTTGAGTGCCTTAAGAGGGATGCGATTCGGGAACCCTGCCTGGAGTTAGGATTCAGTTCCCCTATTTCTTTTTTAATTAATGAATGTTGGAAAGGATACCTTATTTAAAAAATATAGCTACTTCACTGAAGCGATTTTTTATTGCTAATTTCACCACCTGATATCTTATAAAAGAATTCTTTTTCAAATGAAGACTGTAGGGGAATGGTGACAGCCTTACCCTTCCCCCACCTTTCCTTCTTTTCTAGTTTGTTGGCACTACCTTGGGTAGACTTTCGAATCAGAACTGATTTATGTTGCAAAAGTGAAAATCTTATGTCCTAAGCGATTTTATTGCTACAACAAAAATATTTAGGATTGGCAAAAAACTAATGATGGGGTGCTGCAAACGCTTTTACCCCTTACATTATCCAACATCGTCTAAAATTTGCGTTTTTGAAACTTCAATTTCGAAATATTGCCGAAGGAGGGTTCCTGAAATCCATCCCTTCAATAGTGCATTCAAAAAGCGTATAAACGTTATGAAATTTAAATTACAATTTCCTTTTTAAATCTTCGATTTCGGGAAAGCCCATAGCATCCCCCCCCTCTTTCTTTAATATTTTTTGAAGGTTGCCCAATATTGTGATTTTGGGACTATCAGTTTGAAATAATTGATGTAAGAGTCCCTGAACCCCTCCTTTCCCTGAACTTTACCAAAATGGCCTACCACAGCATTTTTTGGACTTCAATTTGAAAAAATTTCTGGGGGAGAGCCCCCCTTATTGCCGGATTTTAGATTTTTTGGAATTATGATGTCAAAACACTTAAATATTACAATTTTAAGGCTTAAAATTTAAATCAAATACATTCCAAAACTTGCATTGTTAAAATCTGCAACATTTATACATATAAATTTTTCCTCAAACCCACATGCGGGGCGAGGGGGGGGGGAGGGGAGCTGAAAATATTTTCCGTCTTGAACACATCACCAAACTTGCACCCATGAACAGTTTAAATATTTAATGTAAAATTTCTTTGTTTTATTGGTAAGTTTTGCAGTAAAATTAAAACCAATAATGTCAAATATTTTAGCGACCAAGCCCAAGTTTTGCAGCGACAGTTTGCCAGCTGTTTCTTCATGCTCCTTCAGAATTACTTGAATCTCTGTTTAGCAAGAAAACTAGTAAGAAGGCACTAGAGTGGATGTTTAAGATGTCAGCAGAAACATACTTAGAAGCTTCTTTGAAAAATTCAAAGGAATACGCTGTGGCGTTGTTATTGAAGCACACTTGGTGCTCTAGAATCCAGTTTTTAGAAATTCTTCATGCTTTGAAGTACATTGCTGAGTAGAAATTTAGAAATACAATGAAGATTGTTGTGTGTTAGATTCTATTTTGTATATTTGTACCACAATGAATTATAACCTTTTGTTATGTTGTAACTCACACTTATGATTTCGAATTATTTTTAAAACTGCAGATGTGTTTGATGCATTCAATGTTTCATAAGTTATAACTTGTTTGTTTTGATGAATTTTCTGTTTACTAAATATTTTGAGTTTTCAAAGAATCTTATGTTCACATTAGTACGTTATTATTTAAGTGCCATTCAGCTACTTTGTTCAAAGCAAGTTTTTGTTTATGTGCCTCATAAATTACACTGTAATGTGAAATGTGCAGCACACCTTGTGTGTACAGTATTAAATGTTAAACAGAATATTAAAATGCAATAAAAGATATATTTATGTGTAATTGAGTTTTTCTTTCCTTAAAAATTATATTTATTTATTTTATAATTACTATTTTTCAAGAGAATAAAACAAATTTATAGTTAAATTATCATTATCTTTCTTTATAAACCAAAGTTTAAACTAAAAGTGCACAAACAAAGTGATGTAATTCTCTGAGGTTTAAAACGAAAGCAATCGATGCTCTGTTCAGAAAGGAGAAAAAAAATACACTTAAAATACTTAGCATGTAAATCTGCTGAGTCTGAGGAGTTATGTAAATAATTATAAGGATTTTAGTGATGTCCCAAAGTCCCTTTTCCCCTATCTGATCTCTAAAAGCTCTTTTTTTTTTTTTTTTTTTGATGAAATAGGCCCCCTAAGTTTTTTTTTCTCTCTCTACTGAGAAAATGATAGCATTTTCAAGTAAATTTTCTATGTTTCATATAAATTTGTGGATAAACCATACCCCAAAGTTTAAAAGTTTATATTTGTACTTTATTTTTTATTTAATCCACTAAGATTGAAAATGAAAATTTCATGATGCAAAATGCACTAATATATTGGTCAAAATTTTTTCTCTATCAAAAGTTGTGCCTCCCCCCCCCCCCCCCCAGGAATCATTGACTTTAATAGCTAATTTTCTCTTCTACGTGATTACTAAAAAGAGTATAAAATCTTCTATCGTTAAAATTGTCCCTAATATTATATATTACAATTGAGGAGTAATTTATCAAAAGGGAACCTATCCACTTTTTAGAAAAAATTTATGACATTTTCTAAACCTTTCAGATGACCAAATCACTTACTCTCAAGAGGTCTAAATGTAGAAAATCCTATTTTATTTAAGGGTAAAGTTAGGCTTTTTGATCAAAAGGTAACAAATCTGTCCTCTGCAAGTTTTATTTTGAATAACGGGGGACATATCCTGAAAGAATCTACAGTACGAAGTCTTTCAGATCCGAAGGAACACATGTCCAAAATCCTCAAATTTTAATTTACTACTTTTAGGTTAATGTACTTCGATGAGAGAAGATGAAATATTAAGAGTTTTTGTGAAATTGGAATTTTCAACATTCAGGTTTTCGTTCAAAAGGGCACATATCCAAAATTAAGATAGCGATAGCTCCTTGTTTTTTTTTACACAAACATTTCGTACTCTGAGCCATGATTTGCTGTGTTTTGTGCTCAATTCTGTACCCAGAGAAGTTGATAAAACTATTTTGCTCTTACCCTAATTCGTTTTTCTCACCTCCTGAACATTTTTCGAAAATAAATATTTTCCTTTTTGAGAAATTAGTTCTCAATTAATCTATTAAGCCTGTAGCATCAGTATCGAAGGGGGGTCGCATTTGCGTTGGGGGATACCCTTCTGTGGCGTTTTACCGAAACAGATTTAACAGATAAAGAAAAATATACATACTTCCCCCAAAATATTTCAAATAACATTTAATCCATGAATTGCATTAGCCTCACTACAGGAAGAGGAAGGGGCGCTTGTGCCTATGACACCGTTTTTGGGAGGAAGGGAGAATGACACACTGGATTTGAGAGTTTATAAAAAACAAAAAATACTTCTGAAATTACCCCCCCCCCCTCCAAATCTATCAAACACAATAGCATCGCCACTGTAGTACATTAAAATTAGGCCAAAAAATGGCCAAACCCAAACATCCAAAAAAAAAAGGTGAAACCTGTTGCAAATTACTTCTTACCCTTCTAGCAAGAAGGGGTAAAAAGTCCCAGCACTTTGCGCGTCGGGTTTTGGGGGGAAGGGGGGGGACGAAATAATCCTCTATTTAAATAAAAATAATTTCTGTTACTTAAAAAAAATCTCAAACCTCGCAGAAACCACTCTATAATAGTAAAATAATAATAAACTCTCACAGAAAAAAATTCGAATTAACAGGGGTGCACAGGCGGAGGGGGGGGGGGGGTTCATGGAGTAGCTTTGCGTCATTGAAATTTTTAAGGCAGTTTTTTTCAAGGGGGTATTTCTTTCTTTTTTGAGGGCTTTTATTGTGGATGGATACTCCGTCACACTTAAGGGGTGCGCCATTATTTTTGGGGGGGGGGGGGGGACCCTGAATTTACATTCTAAAATGAACTATTGCAGTGAAGTTCACGAAAAAATTTCCCTGATATAAACTTTTCCGAAGTATAAAATACACCCAATGATATGGTAATGTCGAATGATAATTTTAAAAGATCTAAGCGAGCTCAGTAACCAAATTATTTGTGATTGGAGTTATTAAACTGTTTAGAGCACTGGAAAACAAAATTCCTGTGCAGCATAAAAAAAAGTCCAAATTGACCAAAGTTTCCCTACTTCTTCTTGATTAACTTACTTCAACATTTCTACAATCTTTTGCTATCACCGCAAGGGGGGACAAACCAAAATTGCCAATAGTGAGACGGGCAATTTTGCACCCTCTAAGTCGGTGGGGGTTCTCATTTGCAAACACCGAGCTACCTCTCTTTTACGCTGCTGGTTATGTGAATTATGCTAAATATGCGGACATATACTTACAACACTATCTCAAACTTTTGAGTACATTATGCGATAAAAAAATTTGATCACATCAAACATCAGCTATCCAACGATCTAACGCAGTGACAAATTCGGGTGGTCTAGAACCTGTAGTGATTCAACGATAGAACAAGTCTTGATGAGAGCAATGAGCAATACAACAATAGAATGCTAAATATTTACACCTTTTTGTCTCCCAGTTAGGAAATCACAATCCGTTTCTAAAGCCCTCAGAAGTTTCTTTCCTCTTAAGTTGGTAGTGGTATTGCTAGCTGACGATAAAGTGAGTTGCGATGAGACCTTTAACGTTCGGGTAGTAACATCAAAGGATATTGAAGGCAAACAATTTTGTGGCATTTCTTTGTAAAGGAGGCAAACAGTTATGTCTTTAGCTTCTATTACGAGAGTAGTTACTTTCTGTAAAGATGTGTAAGCCCAAACCATCTTTTACACCGAATGGTATGAACAGTAAAGATGGAATAACAAATTGTTAAAAACTTCTGGTACGAGTTATGCGCTGTTCCTCCATCAGTATTCGATGAATCTGGTTTCAGAAGGAAAGAAATCTTGTATCGTTAAAGTGCTATTATCTGAAGCAAAAGGTTCATCCCATTATCACAGAACGAACAGCTGGTGTCTTATATGAGGCAGTGAGAAGCAAAGGGATGTAAGTGGACATTTTCAAGTTTTGAATAAAACGCATTTAAAGATAAGATCCAAGGTAGGCTTTCACTGATTTTCTTTTCTAAATCATGCTGTATAGAAGCAACTACCAGGTCTACTAGTACCATCTCTTGCCTCAAGATAGAGGAGAGGTTCACCAACCATTTGTACTGGTTATCTCCAAATTTTTAATTTTGCCACTTACATCCCTTTGCTTCTCACTACCTCATATGTAATAAATGGAAGATACCTGCTTGATCATATTTTTGGTAATGATCTGGAAGCTTCAAGGAAATATGCCAGCAATGCAATGTATATGTAATTTGTAAGTATGGGAAAGCTAGTGTCATTTTTGATGGGTGCAAAGAAAGCACCACAGAAATATAATCTGCGTCCTGTTACAACAGCCAAGCCTTCTGCTCTAGAAGACTTTCTACGTCTCAAATCTTGTGCTTGCTCTGAGGGGTTCATTGGATATAGTGAATGTTTGAAAAGTCTGAAAAAGGACTGAAGTGTTCAATTATATGCTCAAACTGTGTTAGACATAGCTGCAACAATAACGATTTTGCTGAGGATCTAGATTCCAAAAAACATCTTGATAACGAAGACTTTTTGTTACAAGCTTAGGAGAAATCATTTGAAAGCAAAAAAAAGGTCAGCGTAATTTTTCTGGCCATTTAATCAAATGTGCACCATCAGAGAGGGAGGGGGATAATATTTTAGTATATAATTTCGTTTTGGGAGATGAACTACTGTTCTTATGGGGTGGACAGTCCTGATTTAATGCATTTTAGATTTGCATGGAATAATACTTCTACTTGAAATAAAAGGAGGGGGGGTGAGGATTTATTTTATTTGGCGGAGGGAGGGGGTGCTGTAGCTTTGAGAGGAGGTGCACCATCGATCTTGGAGGACGGACACACTCGATTTCTAACTTTAACTTAGCATAAAATAATGTTTCCATATGAAATGTATGGAAGGGGTTCGGGGGTACTGCTTCGTTTTACGGGATAGGGGGCTGTGTAGCATTGGTGGGTTATGTCATCCCTCTTGGGGGTCAAACACCTTTAATTTCATGCATTTAAATTTAGTATAACATAATATTCTCACTTTAAATTTACTCTAAAAATTCTGGAAAAATACCCAAAACAGTAATTTTTAGATGCCCCCCATTCCAAAACCCGACGCACAATGGGGTGGGACTTTTTACCTGTTCTTATTGGGAGGGTAATAAACAATTTGCACCAGGTTTAGCTTTTTTTTTTTTTTTTTTTTTTGGATGTTTGGATCCGACCACTATTTTTACTGTACGACTGGACTCGTTTCCACTTGGATCACACCCATTTTATGTAAGAGTTTAAGGAAGATAAAAATACTGTAATTCTAAAATGATTTTCCCAATTTGTTAAATTATAAATGTATCAAATGTTGCATCTTTTTCCACAGTATGTTCATTATCAACTGCTTAAAAATCACTTTCTTGTATTCCCTTTTGTTTAATGTTATTCAACCAAAAAAATAATTACTTCCTAATGAAGTCAGAATGTCTGGGCTAAGTTTTTACAGCTACTTGATTCGCCTTTTATAATTACTTTCTTCAATGTCTAATGTGTAGAAAAAAGTATTGATTTCGTTCGAATTTTGACGGATTCGAATTTTTGAGGTGTGCTGAGTCCATTTCGACTATTTTTGGGAAATGTCAGTCTGTCTCTATGCATGACAGTTTTTTTTTTTGGTCGCTCTACAGCAAAAACTACCGCATGAAATCGAACGGAATTTGATACACATATGTGCCCCTATGTGAACCTGTGCCTATTAGTTTTTGGCGCGAATTCCTCCAAGGGGGTGGAGCAATGGAAAGTTTCTTGAGTTATGGGTCATTCCATGCGAAATGAGCAAAATTCGCAAAAAAGTGGTGGCCGCATGGTAACAGATTTTTATGAAATTTGGTATACAGGTTCCTTTTATGCCTATATAAAAATATCTAAAATATTTTTGCTTAAAATTTTTTATTTAAATAGTTATATGCGATTGAAAATTGTTCAAATTGAACACAGCATTCTCATAAATACTAAATGTTGCACTTTTGAAGGCTTGTATTGTATTAACTATTTAATGAAAACACAAAAGTTATATGTTTTTGCAATCTATGGAGTAGGATAATTAATCTGATATGAGTAAAATTTTCAAAGTTATTATAGTTAACTTTTAACCGATTTAACGTGGCGTTGCAATCTTTAGGCTTCGTTAAGTTGGTTGCTTAGTTATTAGTGTGGAATAGTATTGTTTTAGGAATAACTTATGAATGACTGATAACTGCATTTGTTTATTAATGTAGTACTAAACAAGTCATATCGCAGACGATGTGCGATCAATGTTAGAAATGGCCGAAAATTACTTTTTTCGCCCCTAGACTTTGAAAAAAAGGACATGAAGTCCAGAATTTCGTATTATCAATTCAATCTCACGAGTAAGATTAATTTTATTCAATGGTTACTTATGTTATTTTTTGTGATAAATTCATATGTTTTGTCCATGGATATTTTTAATGCTGACATCTATTTGGAAATGTACTTTATTGTATTTATTTATTTATTTATTATTTTGCTATCTTTACTCTTAAATGTGCTATAAAAACTTCTGCAATTATTCCTAACTAGGTATTTTATGTCTTTATAATATACAATTAGAAGCATGAATTTAAAAAATAAGTCAAGTATTACGCAAAACGAAGAAACTTTCATTCTTTAAATTAAATTGCGAGTACTATTAATACCTTTATATGAATTTCCGATCAGATGTCAGCTTTAAAAAAATATTCTTAGGCTAGAAACTATCTTGAAGAATAACAGAAATAATTGAAGAATAAAATTTAATTCTCGAGTTTAAAGTGAAAATAATAAAAATAAATAAATAGATAAAACACCTTGCAAACGTGCTGATTTCATACTGTCATGTCAATGTATCCTGACATTTTCCTGTCATATCAATACGTATGCAATATTACAAAAGCAAGATCATCTTGCCTAGACCTTGATTTTATGCTGTCATGACAACATCTTGATATTATCCTGTCATATCAATACGTATGCAAGATTACAAAAGCAAGATCATCTTGCCTAGACCTTGATTTCATGCTGTCATGACAACATCTTGATATTATCCTGTCATATCAATACGTATGCAATATTACAAAAACAGCCTACCTTGTTATTTTCCTGATATTATGCTGCATATACCTTGTCAGTCAATATTGTGGCAGCCTGCTGACAGCATAAATGGAGTAACATAACAAGATTGAGGCAGCATTAATGCAAGATGATTTTTCTTGCATGTCAACCTTTATGCAATACTGAGGCAAGATATTTTGCGCAGTGTTTTATTTTCATTTGTGAATTGGAACTATTTTTTTTTAAAAATCTAAAAAAGTGAAATCTGGATAAAATACATGGAGGCGTAAAACTTTAAATAGCAGTTTTTCGGTTTGACCTCAGCTGCAGATACGACTTTTGCGCTTAGCACGGCAGTATACATAATATACACATTGTTTTTTGTATTTGGTTTGTAAAAAAGATACAGGTCTTTGAAATTAAGCAATTTTGCTAGTCAATTCACACACTAAAACAGAAATAAAAAGTGTGAAAACTTTATGGCACCTTCTTAAATTACGTACAGTGTGCCCTATATAATACATTATACTGAAAAAACATATTGTAATTTTCAAAATAATTATTTTAATTTGATAATTTAGAAATTTTTGGACATGAATGAGTAGTTTATACTGTATGGAACCTGTATGGATTGACCCTTATGTGAAATTACAAGAATTCAAAGAACTAGATAAACGACTAAATGATACAAAAGCAAGTAAAATTGACATTTATTTCAATTTAAAAAAATGTACATTTCAGCATGTACTTCATAAACATGCTTTTGAGAAAATGAAACACGAAAGAAATGGTTAGTTTTGCTAAACTTACAAAATAAAAAGAAGTAACTAATGCAATTTTACCTTAGTTCAAGTTATTCTAGTAACAAAAATACGCTGATACCAATGATTAAAATTTAGTAGCATCTAAAAGACACTTCAATATATTATGTAAAAAAAATTGAGTAAATTTAGAGCATTCCCTCATCTGAAATAGAGGAAAAAATGAAATTTTTGGAAATTTCCGATTTTTTTAAGTACAATTTCGTCATCAAGAAATTCATAAACAGTTACTAAATTAGAGCAGATATTTACTTATAGATAGTTTTTCAATCTGAATCATTTTTACTGTTACTTTTTCATTAAAAGAGCTAGAAGAGTGATTTAAAATCTGAAGTAAATTGGCAAAAGTTCAATCTTTGTTAATATCTCACATTCAAAAAAAAGATCCGAGTAAATTTTAGTTTGATCTTTCTCAATAGAAATTTGTCTAAAGAATGCAGAAATATTTTTATTTTTTAAATGTACGTTTATAACTTATGGAGTTATTGAGTCACAAACTGGCGGCAATGAACTCTGAAAATTTAGGCTTAGCGTAAGCATCAACTTCTAATTTCAATAACAAAGCAACAAACCGTTTTTAAACTTTCATACTTTGCATTTCCTCCTAGATATGCATGGTTTACCTAAATAAAAATTTTCATTGAAATTTGTGACATGTCAGCCACAGCTGATTTGCTCATTTCGCATGGAATGACCTACCAGTAAAACAGTTAAGTTACCGGATCGAGTTCAGCTTCGTCACAATAAAGCCCTTCCCTGCATGTTAAACATTACCAAAGCATCATGCCGTTGTTTCATTGTTGAAACTCGCGCGTTACTCGTTCATCGGCTATTATATATATATGAGGGTTGGGAAAAGTGTTTGGACTCGTGTTATCAAAACAGATTTCACAAATACTGCATGGCTACATTGCCTGTCTTTATTAACTTCAGACCGACGTTTTTCTGCAAGAACTGTCTAAAGTTCAGAAATTTCTTTCCCAAAACTTGATAAATCATCAAGTTTCTCTTTTTCAGTAAGATAATATATGAACTTTTCATTTCAATTACAATTTATTAAATTTTCTAGATTTTTAGAGCAATTAAGTAAGCTTCACTGTTACAGTCTAATAATTATATTATCACAAACCATTAAAAACTAAATCTAGCCTTAATAATTAAAAAAAAAGCCTTTAAATGTAATCCACAATGTCCATAATTTCTAGAAACTAAATGTAAAAAAATATGTTTCGAAAATTTTATCGACGGTAGTTAATACATTCTATGATTGCAACACAAATGGCTTATCTTTTTTCTTTTCTTTTCTTTTTTTTTTTTTTTTTTTTTGGTACTACGTATTTCTACGTATTTATAGTTTTACAAAGTTTAGCAATGCCTTATTTGACTTGAAATGAGAAACTGAAGTTACAAATTTTGATAATGTTATCATTTAATTAAATTCTCATGTGTTCATGTGTTGCATATAAGAATAATATATGCATTAAAAACTTTCGCGTCGTTGAGCTACCTGTTAATATATATATACATATATATATATATATATATATATATATATATATATATATATATATATATATATATATATTTTACATAAACGAACCAACCTAGGAGGTGAGAAGATCATATTTTCATCTTTCAAAAATGAGCACCACCCTACTGTGTATATACTGCCATGGGAAGGTAAAGGGGAATAACTGCAAATTTTTATTTACATTTTTTTTGCATTTTTATCATTTGTTCTACTTGAGCTTCAGTATACAAGCTTGTTATGTGATTTCCGCTGGACCATGTAAGCCTAGTCGGAAAATAGGGGCCTTGGGGGGGGGGCGGCAACACTGACGCAAAAAAAAAAAAAAAAAAAACTGAAAAAAAAGAAAAAGAATGGGAAAAACCCCTTCAAGTAAGGGAAAACGTTAAGATAAAGTAAAATTTACTGTTTTGGTATTTACTGTTGTGGCACTTAAAATAGAGTTACATAATTTTTTTCTAGTAAGCAATTTTAAATTTTTTATCTTTTTTTCCCTCTTATTTTCCTCTTTTTTTACTTTTCTTCTGCTTTTTTTCTTTTTTTAGGGGATGGGGGCCCGGCGACATAATTGACAAGGAGCCATCCGTGGCTCTCTGTGGTCTTTTGTGTGTGTGTGTGTGTGCATCTGTTTTCGGAACCATTTGATTTGCTTATGAATGGGTAAAGAGCCACTTTTTTAATTAATGCACTTGCATTAAACATTTAAAAAAAATTTTTAGTAAAATTTTTGCTATTATTTTATAAAGTTAGAATAAGGCCAAAAAAAAAAAAAAAAAATTGCATAACTTTTTCAACGCTAGCATCTTACGAAAGTCGATAAAGAACACAGTGTATTTTTCCTTCAATACTTCTCTTAAGCAATTAATTTTATTTATTTATTTTTTGATAAAAAATAATAAAAAAGGAGCATTGTTCCAGACATAGAATATAATTTGCACCTCAACCTAAAATTTTAGTAATAATTTCTACATTATTTGATGAGAACTCCCCTTTTTCTTTCTTGGACAAAACAAAGTCTTTACTTTTCTCTCGAATGTTCTTGTTGATCAATCCAACCTCCGTTCTTTACTCTGATATGAAAACACTAATCGAAACTCATAATTCGATATGAGTATCAGGACCATTTCCGATTTTCGTGACGTCAGCCAAAGGGCCATCTGTCCTAAGCAGATGTTCCATTAGCACTGACCGGAAAGTTGGTATCGGACTAGGGTCTCAAGAAAAACGCAGCCGATTTTCTTAGAATTTAGATGGCCCGAGTTCGCGTCGAAAATTGTAGTCCTTAAAATATTTTTAAACGCATATTAAAGTAAGTTAATGTAGATATTGGCACAGCATTTTATCGTGTTCCGAAGTAAGTATTTTTGGAATTTTTACAACATGTACTTTATAATGTAAATCAAGATTCAAAAATATGATGATGTTTTCGAAAATATCCGATATTTTGATATCTATCGGATATTTTGACATTTATCTGATATTTTCAATTAGCACAAACTACAGTCTTCAAAATAGTAAATGTATCCTCAAATCACTCTTTTATTCATAATGTATAATTTCTTACATAATAATTACAATATGTAGACTTAAAATTGAGGTTTCTTTCATTATCTTTATCTAATAGGGTCAGGTGGGGTAAAATGGGTAGTCAAAATATATGGTTTAAAAAGTCAGTTTTTTAAAATTAAATTTGCATTTTTTTGAGTTGGTTATTATACTTGGCTGTTCTGAATTCTATATCACAAAATATATTTTTTCAATAGATTATTTTTTAGTGAGTGGTAAGACTTTAAATTGAAGTCGATAAATTCAAGCCGCATTTTGTCTACTTAAACTTCTATCTCCAGCTCCTGATTTTTGAGGAATTTTTATTACTGTGTCATAATATCTTTAGTTGGACATTTTTATTGCTGCTTCAACTTACAGAGAAGAAAAAAAAAATAATTTTTTTCTATTTTTAATCTCATATTTTGAAAATGGGGTAAAATGGGTACATATGGTAAGGCTTATCATTCCAGCAAGTTGTTTTAAAAGGTACAGCATATTTTCCTTTAAATGAATATTAATTCATTTGTGGTTGATTCAAAATGATTGAAATATAAAAATATACGCAATGCCATGATTTTATAAAATAAACTTCACTCCATCGTAATAAACAAAAATAAGCCACAGGTATACTTATTCTAGTGTTTGTGTGCACTTGCGCATAAAATAACAATTTCCTCAGAATATGCTGTGCCTAGCCTACTGCTCGTCACATTTTTATTTGATTGCAATCAGATTCTATCAATTTTTCTAATGTACTCTAATGTACCTTTAATTTCTCGGAACACATCCTCGTTTCAATCCGAAAAGTATGCGTCACAAAGCACAATTTCGTCACCTTATAAAGATTTGAAAAGTGCAATATTGTCAGCAATTTTAACAAGTGCTTCAGATTTGACAACTACCTGCATGATTTAAAAAAACAACTTAAACAGGTGCTGGCAAATACAGGAAATAAATGACAAAGATGTTTTAGAAAGGCTAAGAGTTGAAAGTGAAAAACGTAAGGAATTTAAAAACAAGAAAATAAAAAATAGATGAAAAAGAAAGTCTCCATTCAGAGGAAGTATCTGGAATAGAAACTGCTGAAAATATGCTTATGAAGCAAAGTTTAACCACAGGTACGAAGGTATAAGTATTATACTTTGAGGAAACAAGCAAGAAAGAATTTATTGGCAAATATATGGCTGTTGAGGAAAATTTTATGAGGTGAAATACTTTTAAAAAATCCGAGATGGGGGATTTTTTTTTTTTCCTGATATAGACGACATGGATTTCATTGAAGAAAATCAAATAATAAAAAATTATAATGCGCCACAAATTAACAATAGGCCATTACTTTTTTAAAAGAAAGACAAGTATGGATATCATGCGTTCAAAGAAACCATATTAATATTTTGTCAAATTTACTCTTTGAACTATTTTTTTTAATTAAATAGTTAAATTTTGATAACTGACTCTTGTGCCTTTACTATCACACTGCATTGAACAAATAATTTGCTTTCTTATCACTTCTTAGACTTTAATACGCATTTTACCCCATAGGCTACCCATTTTCACCTGCGTGGGGTAAAATGGGTATATAAAATTGTTACATTACTAGCAATTTTATGAATATGAAATAAAAGTAAAAAAGGAATATTATACTACTTTGTTGTATTGATGATGTATGTCATAAAAATATAGTACATAACTTTTTGGTTATCTTTAATAATAAATAAACGATATATTACTATGATTAATATAGTTTTTATATTGAAAATACCGATGTTGAAAAAATAAATATCGAAAATATCAAAATATCATGATATTTTCAAAATAAATATCGGATAGATATCATGATATATATCATGATATATTTGGAATGGTATATTATATCGCTAAACTCTGATATAAACTGAATGTTTTTTTAATTCAATTTTATTCACTAATGCGATGTATTTCCGCCTCTATTTTAACAATTACAAGCAGTTTAACGAGTAAGATAAAGAAATACCTTTGTGCTGAAACGTAAAGTAAGAAATAACAACGTCAAATTCATCCATAAGTTCATTTCTTTTTCATTGAAAAAGGCGTTCCTTGTAACGCTGAAACACGTGCCTGCAGTAATCTTCAATTTGTGCTTTTTGACGTTGTTATTTCTTCCTTTAATTTAACGAGTGCTATCAAGTTGTTAAAAATTTATCTTCTTTATTACACTTTGCATAGATATAATATGCTACGCTGCCCTGGAGAGGAAGAATGACACACCTGAATTTTTCTCGAAACATTTCCCTTCGTTCTGAGGATAATTAATGATGTTTAAAACATACAGCAGAACCCCGATTATCCGAAGTGAACCGGACCTCCTTCGGTAAATCGAAAATTCCGGAAAAAAGAGAGTATGCTTAAAAATGGCTGTCAGGATATCGGGGAAATTTTAACACTGGCTCTAAAACTTGTTACTATTTACAAAATCACTACTATACGTGGTGCTTGAAGAATTTTACTTTAAGCATAAACAAATTTGTTCACTAAATGTCACACAAGTTTGAAAATGCAATATAAATTCAATGAAACATGATATAATAAACTTTAATATTTATTACATTATTGATTAACAAAGTTAACTATTTTTTGTCATTTATATTTAACCAAACAAAAAGTAATTAGTACTTGAAAAAAAAAGATACTTTGATTTTCAGATATCAACGCTTTTAAATTTAATAATGTTTTAAAAACTAGAATTATTTAGTGTTCCAAAACAAAGCGTTCTATAATAGGGTAGAGACTGAATATGGCAATAGTTACGTGTTCCAGCAAGGGAAAAAGTTAGAGTGACAGAATACAAAAAATTGTATTGATTCCGAGTCAACTGAAATATTTATCACTCTAATCTTTATTACAAATACCACTCTAATCTCTCTCAAACCGGTCTCCGTGCTGTCATTACTGTCATTACTGGTACTACTAAACTATTATTACTCTTACTATTATCATGTATATCATGCATATATCATCATCATCATCATCATCATCACTTTCAACCATTGTCAATCCACTGCTGGATAAAGGTCTTTTCCAACTATGTCCAATTTTTTCTGTCTGCTGTTTGAGATTTCCATCTGATGCCCGCGAATTTTCGAATTTCATCATTCTATCTAGTTTGCGGACGTTTTCTAGGTCGTTTCACATCACGTGGGTACCAGTCTAACACATTAAGCACTGGTACACACTCTAAATTATTAGTGTTATTTTTTTTAACACTGAAGCAGTGAATCTTATGGCGCTGAAACAGATATTCATACTTTTTTAAAAAAGTTTCAATTTCGAAATTTGCCGCTCCTAAAATCTGCCGCTATAGATGGCCGCCTAGGTCGCCTACCCCAAGAGCCAGGCCTGCCTGTTAAACAGATCACAGAAAATGAGTTTTGAATTGAAATTTTATGCGGGAAGTCGGGAAGATCATAAAATAATTATGGATTTCCTATATTAGTTTGTACGTTTAGTGATTGACAAATTTCAGACTTTTCTTTCAGGTCGTAAGAACTTGTTTTTTAGAAAAACTACGGCATTACATGCTCTATAGCCATAACACAATTAAGCCCCCTTCCCCCAATATGGCATTATGCCATATTTAAAAAGTCGTCATATTCTGCTAATTCACCGTAGATTAAAAGAGTTGAGGGAAAATATAATTCGATCGCACCAGAGGAAGTTTACTCGTGGCATTGATAAATTTACAAGAGTGAGGTTTTTGAAAAAAAAAAAGAAAAAAAAAAGAAATAAGTAAAATTTTTTATAATTAACTAAAGTAAAATACTTATTGAAAACAAATACTAATTGAAATGCATTTGGAACGACATTGATTCAAGACAAATTTTATTCCATTTGCCTTAAGTGCATCGAGGACTAACTAGTCAGTTTATCATTTGATAACATCATCTGCGACTTTTTTCCGGGGTTTGCAATAAAAAATATACACGCATATATATTAGTTTAGTATAATTCTTTAAAATTTGATTGAACATGTAAGATAAGAAACCTTTGCAAACTATTTTTTGACCTACTTTTAGCCAGAGTTTGCATAAAAAAGCTTCTTATAAAAAATAAAAGTGATTTTGCATTGAGGGGGGGGGATTTTTTGATTCTCCATCGATATATGTACTTAAAGATATTTTAGCTTAGACATTTAAACTTGAGAAAGTTATAATTGCTACCGACAGACGATATACGGATTCACAAAGAGCTTTATATCTGACTAGCTGCGTTGCCCGGTCTACCTTGAAAATAAAAATTGTGTCAAGTGACGTATATTCAACAATCAGGCGTAAAAAATAAATTAAAAAAAAACATCATGATTTCTCTTCCAAACAATGACGACAAATATTAAAATACTTTTAAGAAATTAAAACTAGAAAGATGAATTTAAAATGCGTAGCCATGGAAACACAATATAAAATAAGTTTAAAGAATTAAAATGCGAAAGAAAATGGTTCACAAATTGAATGGAATCGAAATTTCTTAAACTTGATTTAAAAAGGCTTGTAACTTTTTTTCCTTTCGAGATAAAAGCTTATTTTTTCGACAATAGGTCGAGTTAAATCTGGAGTAAAAAAGGTCGCTTTTTCCAATGGCGTCAAAAAGAAAGCTGTGGGACAATTCCTTCACTTTTTATTGATTTATTTAATGAAGAAAGTAGTGGCTAAATTTCAGCTAAGCCTAAAACAATTCGAGCTAAAAACGCAAATAACTCCCGCTGCAATTAAGTTAGAGCATTGGAACAAATTGCGTATAGCGCGGAAAATTCTTCCCTTTCCAACGATACATAATATTACTATTTGCGAGTAATTTTTCACCCCCATATTCGGGAATTTATGTGAAAATTGGGCCTAAATTAGAATAAAAAAAGAACTATTCATCGAATTGTTTTCGAACTGGTCTGCAAACCTTCTCAGGACTTAAAGGAACTAATTGTGAAAATTTCAGCAAAATCGGCCGGGTAGTTCTCGAGTTTTACGAATTCAAACACACATACGTTTTTTGGAGACTTCATTTTATACTATGTAGAGAAATATCTTGCTTAGAGCCCCATCAAGTCTAAATTCGGCCCTTGGTGATCACCCGACAAAAAATATAAAAAAATTAAAAAAAAAAAAAGAAAGAAAATTAATTTGAATTCTGAAATTTTGAATCCAAATTATGTTTTCCGCAATCACGAACTGAG
Organism: Uloborus diversus; assembly: GCF_026930045.1. Taxonomy (NCBI): domain Eukaryota; kingdom Metazoa; phylum Arthropoda; class Arachnida; order Araneae; family Uloboridae; genus Uloborus; species Uloborus diversus. Next base: position 111,885,399 of record NC_072732.1, on the reverse strand, counting down.
ACAGGACCCCACTCATTGGAGTTATTGTTTCTAGAAACGGCTCCTGTCCCCCCTAAGCCTGCCTCTCCTCCTGGGCGGTTATGTGTGCATAGTTGTGTGTGTACGTAGACCTGGGTTTATGCACGTAGGCATGTGTGAGTGTATGTGTGTGAAGTCGTGTGTGTGCGTGTGTGTAGGACATGGACGCTCCGACCAGGAGATCGGATAGCTCAAAACCGGAGCAGCCGCGCCGCGCCGCCAGCAGAGGACGGTGAGCGGTGGTGCTGCAAAGGCTTCTGGTCCAAGTTGAAAAAGGCACGGACGCCAGAAACGGTCAAATGAGAACAATAAGCAATCGTGATTGCTCAAAAAAATTAATTTGAATTTTGACATCTTGAATTCAAATTATGTTTTTCGCAATCACGAGTGTGTGTATGTAGGCATATGTGTTTGTGTGTGGGTGGTATGTGTGTTTGTGTGTAGGCATGTGTGTTTGTGTCTGTGTGCTGGCATAAGTGTGTGGGTAGTTGTGTATATGAATGTGTGTGGGGGGTATGTGTATGTGTGTGTGGGGGGGGTATGTGTATGTGTGTAGGCATATGTGTTTGTGTCTGTGTGCAGGCATGAATGTGTGGGTAGTTGTGTGTATGTGTTTGTGTATGTGTGTGTAGGTGTATGTGTGTGTAGTTGTGTATGTATGCGCGTGTGTGTAGGACATGAATGCAACCTGGAGACGACTTTCGCTATAGGAGCAGAATCGTGAGGACCCGGTCGACGGTGATGCTGCAGAGGGTGGTGGTGGGAAAATAAAATCAAAGGACATCAAAACAGTCAAGTGAGAACAATAAGCAATCGTGATTGCTCAATAAAAAAATCGACAAAAATTGCAACGTTTACCGGTTTTTCTATCGATATTGTCACCATATATGTTTTGCTAGGTTACACTGTCAGAAGCATCTGCTACATATTTTATGCTGTACAAAATTATAAAAGCTCTTTTTTTACTTTTTTCAGATGCTGCTATCTTCTTTGATGATAGAAAATGGCCAGCAAAGAAACACTAAAAGTGGTGTAAAATTCTTTTAATTGAACTCGCTTGCAGAAGGTATTCTTTTATGAATAAAATAAGATTAGAATGTGATACATATCTGGACGGACCTTCTCAGTAAGCCATCCCTAAACTGTCACTTACAAGTTACTAAAGACATTTTTGTGATGAAAAAATCTGAACTTCATCGAGAATAAAGGTTTTGAAGGGAAAATATTGCGGTTAAGAAATATTTACAGATGTTTTAGCATTTGTTTTGACAAATGAACATAAATTCAGTATTATTGAAACTAGCAGTATTAGCACTAAAAGAAACAAAGAAATGTGTTTTATGAAAGTAACACTCAAACTAATGTTCTAAATATCATTATTAAGACTAAATATCGGAATTTAAATATCGCAATTAAGATAGAAAAGTCTTTAAGTGACTGTTTTCCCGTCTTGTTAAAATATTCCAACAATTTGTGCATGAAAAAAAAAGTAAAAAAATGCATCGTGTTTGTGACATTTAAGTTGACACATTAAGGGTAGGTGTTCATTTATACGGTAAAGAAATACAACAAGAAAATTTCTTATTTTCAATAACTTTTAGCCACGAATACGCATTGACTTTCATTTCATAGAGCATTTATGTTGCTAACTGCATTCAAACAGTTAAAAATTTTAAAGGCAAATGATAGAGCTTTCTGTTTGATAAATGACCGCAATGATCTTAAGCACTTTAAGTTGATTGATTTTATTGTTTGGAATACGATAGAATACTTTCTTACATACAATTCATGTGAAAAAAAGACCAGCCCATAACTATATGTTGAAAAGGTAATAAGCTTTGTTTATATGTAGAAGCAGATGCAAATTATAACACTTAGTCTTATCTTGAAATACTTAAATTTTGATTGATTTTACTGTTCGAAATACAACGGAATACTGTTCTTACATACAATTTATGTGAATATCTGTAATCAATAGCACAGAACTGTATGTAGAAGCATAAATATCTTTGCTTTTATGGATACCGAAACTAATCTGTAACAGCAGATGAAAATTACAAGCTCCGATTACAATACATGGCAGTTTTTCATCATGGCGGATGTAAACTTGGGAAATTCAACAAGCATTTGCGACATCCACTCATTTGTGTCCAGCCGCACACTAATTGGATCGATGCTAATAATCACTATTCTTGTTGGAGGGACTGGAAACGTCATCCTTGGAATTTTCATTGCCAGAAGAGGAGAAATGCAGTCCCGGATCAACATCATCTTAGCCACCATAGCTATATCTGACGCTTTCATTTCACTCATCTGTGCTCCAGTAGAGTTTGCCAGCATAACGCTCGAACCACAAACCTTTGGATACATTTGGTGCCACGCCCATGCTTTCGTACTCTCGCTTCTGATTATGCAAAATTTCGCTCTGCTTATTGTCATCAGCATTGATCGCTATTTCACCCTCGTGCATGGTTCTGATATGCTGAAGAAGTGTCGTATGTCCCTCCTGCTTCCTTGCTGTTTTGTGATTGCGGCTGCTATATCCTCTTTACCACTTTTTGGTGTTGGGGGAGCTGTTTTTTCCCAGACGCACTGCAAAAGTCGGATCGACCATAAGGACAGATTATATTATCGAATGTTTTCCATCGTGTTCTTTTTTGTTCCTTTCAGTTTTCTTCTAGGAATGTACGGAAGGATAATACTTATCGTTCGAAAGACCACCCACAGAGTGAGGCCTTCATTCACAAATGGAATGAGGTTCAGAAATCCGAAAACAAATTTTCGATTCAAGAGGAAGACGTTTTACACAATTCTTTGCTTATTTTTCGTTTTCATGGTATGCAAATTACCAATGTTGGTAAACTTCCTGTTATTGGATGATTGGCCTTGTCCTTTGCCTTCCTGGGCTTCACTTTTCATTTACTTAAATTCATTAATCAATCCTTTCGTATATGCAACCAAAGTCAAACAATACCGCAGAATAATAACTGGAAGATTTAGTTTAATTCCGAATCGAGAAAGCAATATGACCCGTCGCAGAAAACGAAGCAGTGCGGAGAGCATATACAGAGTATCTGTTATTGATTACAATTCTGTAATTTGAAAATAATACAGGACGTATTAAAGGAACCTTCATGGGTAACGATGAATGGCTTTGCATTTGAACAATCAAGAAGATATATGATTCTTTATTCATTTATTTTACTTACTTTTTTTAAAAATGAAGATAGCAATTACACAGCAATTACACTGTTATTTTAATGTAATGACGTAGTTTAACAGTACTTTTCATTTTACCGAACTAAGTACTATATACAGTTTTTATTTGAATATACAGGGTGTCCAAAAGAAACGACCGTACTTTAAAGTTGTCTAGTGGCGAAAGTATTGCTCAGAAATTAACAAAATTTTGTGTAGAACGTAAGGAAAGGATGGGAATTTGTTCGAGAGAATAAAAAATAATGGATGAGGTTTTTCCACCAGAAGACCCATTTTAATGAGTTACACACATTTATTATATACACTTACGATGGTTTAAAATCAAATCTTGCATAAAAACATGTTCAAACATGACGGATTTCATTTTCGTCTACCTCCTGGAATTGTGAGATTGGATGTTCTGCAGTTGATCGCAGTATGCTCTGTTAAATGCTTCAAACGTGTCGGATATGCTGTATTTAAGATCAGGTAATGGTTCTGCTATTATTACAATTTGCAAGATGTTTCAAATGCCTCCAAAAGTAACAATTACATGGATCGAGGTTTCTTGATCGGAAAGTAATGTACAGTAGATCCTCGTTTTACGCGGGTTTATTTTACGCGGTTTAAGATTTGACACCTTTATTTTATTTTACGAAGGTGAGTTTCGGTTTTACGCGGATGCGACACTGCAAACAGATAAAAATTTCCCCTCTTTTAAAATCTAAATTCATAAAGATTGCAGATTACGCGTAATCAACTGCATTTTGGCGTGCAAATAATAGAGCTTGGGCCACTGGAGACATTTAATGCGATTGGTTCCAAAGCTCTTTTCAGAAGTAAAGTTATTAAACTCTTACAGTTCAAAGCTCACTGGAAGAGCTTTTAGGAGTGACAAAGGAGGCCAAAACCATCGAGGATACCGACATCGGTGACGCACAACCAAAAACGTTCACATTGAAAATTTTGAGTCAATCGTAGACAATAGAAATGATTTTTCTGATAGTTGTTAGTGAAGGAAGATTCTCTCATGGAAATGACGCAAGTAATCATGGATCCGTTTATGCTCTGCAAAGAATTACAGAGAAAAATTCTTAATGACTGCCCAAAGACTATCATAGCCAGCTCCTCTTTATAAACAGAACACGAAGTTAATGTATGCTTTCTTTATGCATGTTGTGCATAAAAAACCATATAACTACACATTAAACTCATTATACAATTAGTCATCACTAGAATGAAGTATTTTGTTGTCTACGGAACCAAACCCCTATTTTAACACTAGTATTAGGTCTCATTTTACGTGGTTTCGATTTACGCGGCATTTCCGTGGAACGTAACCTCCGCGTAAAACGAGGGTCTACTGCAGGTCTACTGTATATCATTAAAAACGCCCTCTGGCGACGAAATTTTGAACTTTTGGTTATTCGTTCAATCAAATTATCACCCCTTCATTATGTTGCACAAAGTTTCGTGAATTTCTGAACAATAGTTTCGCCGTTAGGCAATTTTAAAGTAGGATCGTTTAATTAAGTGCACTGTATGTAAGCTACTGCAGCTTCACAATTGGATTCCCAACTAGATAGCGTTAAACTTTTACCTATAAGACAGTTCTATACGCAATTGAAGAATTTTTTTTATTTTTTTTTTATTTTTATTTTTTACGAATTTCCATCAAACCACCAAGAGTTTTTATGGATTTCATCAAAAGATATTGTTTGAATGCTCTACTAGGATTGAAAAACATTCTTTCGCCTATTTGAAGATATTATGCTAAGCCACTTGAAGAGAATATGAAGCAATGCTAAAAGATTGAAGTCATTCTTTACAACGTGCATAAACTCGTGATTTTAAGCCATTTTTCAAAGTGGCAAGAAATGGACTACTATTGCCTGGACACTCTGGATATGCACAGAGAGCACTTATAAAGTATGTAAACGACACATTATCACAATAACTAAATTGCAAATTAATTTATATTTAGCGAGATTTGCTTTTTTTTCTTCTTATGGAAAGATTTAAATAA